>NC_135863.1:17473278-17625778 GCF_031162955.1 Sander vitreus
TTAAAATGATCAGATTGTAGCTAAGTGGTTGTATGGCAAATGTGTGTTTATATGTTCTTTGCATTTTAACTGCACAACAATAAAAAAAAAATAAACACATATGTGAATAAAATTAAACAAACGGCCAAATAAATAACACTGTGAATGAAAATTCACTTATTTCCAGTCTTGTGTTGTAGGACTACAATCACAAAACTTTCCACCCATTATAACAGGTTCAGCAGGTATCTGGGACACACACACACACACACACACACACACACACACACACACACACACACACACACACACACACACACACACACACACACACACACACACACACACACACACACACACACAGGGACATTACATTGACTCACATTTATTCTCTGAAGATTTGCAATAACGCTTCATAACCATATGCCTGACATAACCTGACTAAACCTGTAACCTGCCTTAAACATTTAATGGTTGAACTGAACTTTATGTAGCCTACCAGCGTTTAGTCTCTAAACTGCTAAGTCCTCATGAATGACAATACAGAGAGAAAGACATGATACAACGTGAGTTGGGAAGCTCGTCAAAAAGTCTTTCACTTTCGATTCCGTTGGTAGTTGAGTCGAGGCTAAAGCCTTTTACGCATGAAAAACAGAACTGCTCTGCAGGCTGCCGGCTCCTTTCGGCAAAGCTGGCCGTGTGGTGCAGACTGAATTTAAGCCATGTTGTGACTACTAATATTTATCGTATTTTGAAACTAGTGTATCAGGTCAATAACTTGTATGAATCAAGAATACAAAACATGAAAGAATGACCATAACCACACTTTCAAACGGGCGGTACCTAAATGATTCACTGGATTTAATAATATATCCTTTCATTATGACACTAGCATAATATTACAGAATTCAAAGTCAGACTGAAAACGCGGTGCGCAACATCAACATCATTCATAAACCAGGCGTTAAAAGCTCAGTATTAAGTTCATTACATTTAGTTTAAAACAAAACAAAACAAGAAAATAAGGTTTTACATATACACCTTTGCACTACCCTCATTCCCACTATAAATCAAATGTATAGAGTTATAGGTTATACTATGTAACTATATTGTTTCTTTTCTTGTTTTTTCTATTCTAATTTAAGTATCTGTATATGTTTGATATGTGTGTAGTGTGAAGGAGCTACAACTTACATTTCATTGTGCAACGCTGTGTTGTAAAATGACAAATGAATCAACCTGGTAACCACACAGAAATTGTGAAAATCCGTTTTCTTCCTAAAACGTGCCCAGACATTATATATACGTATGCTCTGTTAGCCTACTGATGTTGACCTATTTTCTTCATTTAGACTTCTAATTTAAACTCAATACAACTAATATGCTAACACTGATAGAATTGTCAGTCAGAGATGCAGTAGACTATTTGACCCAACCAATTGTTTATGGCCATAATTTGGCGTAGGCCTATAAATCTAAATGAAATGTCGGCCTATAGCTGTTCGTTTTGTTTTAATTCTCTATTCTTTTATAAGAGCCAATATGCAACATCAACAGAAGCAGCTCTCTAAAGCCTTAAATACAGACCAGTTGTATTCACAGTTTTCTCCAGCGGCCTTTTTGTGGCGCAGTAACAGAAAAAGACTGCCATTCAACTTTTCTGTAGCCTGCTAAAGAATAAATAAAAAAGAAAGACTTGGATTTGTGGGTAGGAAGCTATTTTATTGAAAGACATTGAAAAGAAAACTTAGAATGATCACTCACGTGCGCTCAAATAGTCCTCGATGTATTGGGCAGTGGCAACCTTTCCGTGGAGTTGCGCGAGCTGACCGGCTGTACGTCCCTCGCTGTTGGGGGTTTGGGGGTTCGCGGTGAGTCCGATCAGCAGCTGGACCACATTCAGATGGCCCTCCCTGGCGGCCAGGTGCAGCGGTAGGTTACCTTTCTTATCCACAAGGTTTAAATCTGCCCCGTGGTTCACCAGCACACGCACAGCATCTATGAATCCCTCGCGGGCGGCGTCGTGCGTCACCGTGAGACCGCAGAATGGGTCCCTTACGTTGGGGTCTGACCCGGCCTCGAGAAGAACCCTGACCAAGGCTTCGTTCCCCAACTTCACCACCTGCACACAGAAAGAAGGAGGACAACAAACAGATCAGGGAGGGATGAGAAATAAAAGTAAGCATTTGAGTGTAACACCCTGTCCAAACATATAGCTAGCCTATAGGCCTAAAGCTGAAAAATATAATAATAATAATAATAATAATAATAATAATAATAATAATAATAATAATGGCCTATTAACAATTTGGCTTATATAGCCCAACAAATTGGATCAAGGGGTGATGCAGTTTTTTCAACATTCAAACAAAATTAGAGGTGCATGAAATGTGCTTTATAAATCAGATAGGCCTATTATTAAGATGAGGAGACTAAAATGACTCCACTGCAGTGGAGTTACGCAATCCAGCTACAAAACATATTCGGCTGGCATACTCAATTTCGATTCAATTTGTGACTTTGTAGGTAGGTGTGTTAAAGCTAGAATGACTCCACTGTGTACTGATAATGTTAACAGGGGGTTTCCTGCATAGAAGATTTTTTATGCGCCCCCCAAAAGAGGTTTTTGTACGCCCCAAAGGAAAATCACCAGCGGCAAAATGATAAGAATTAAGATTTAAAAAAAAAAAAAAAATAGCAATTCAAATCCTCTTCGACTGTGTTTAAGAGCAATTTACCAAAACGACAGTTAAAAATCAGAACATAAACTTGAACACGAGCGCTAATCTCTGTTTTACTGTCCAGAGTCTGCTGTGTCGGACTCTCCCGGTGATTTTAACGGTGGTCTTTAAATATTAATATTACTTTTTTAAGCAGTTTTGTTGATTGAGGTTTCATTTACTCACACTAATTGTCAGAAATTACAGGTAAATGCATGTAGATTTCTGTCAAATAAGGTAACAGACTCATTGCCTTTACTGTACACGGACAGATTTTAGCTACTGTCCTGCGTAGTCGTCGTCGCCCCCCCCCCCAAAAAAAAGGCCAATCTGAGCCAGGAAAAACCCTGGTTAAGATACCACTATTACTATTATTATTAAAATTATTACTTTCAATAGTAGGATAACATCAGTATTACTATTACATTATAGTACATTGCTTCTGGGCAAACTGTATAAAAACATCTAAGCATGTAAAAAAAATCCAAGCAGGAACAGGCATATTGTGTAACTACAGGCCCTCATTCTCCATTTTCCCTCATCACCTTCACCACCATTTTGTTTCTCTTTCCTCACACTCTACTAGTGACCCTCAAATGTAGCATGCATTTCCTTTATAATAATATAGAATAGGGCTTGAATAACTTGAATAACTAAATCTGAATAACTTCTTTCTCATAATCAAGTGCAACATACTGTATATGCTGAAGAAATACATTAAAGTGTCAAAATGCTAGTGAGAAAATGACATCTTATTGTTCCATTAAAAAAACACAGATGTATTCATAGCAATCATACATTTATGATTATCTGACATGAAATAATTAATTACAGCAAAACTATGAATTTCAAAACGATTTTGGTAAATTATGTGGCTTTTGACTGAATATATTTAGATAAGATATGCTACAAAGTACAAACTCCTCTCTGCCATCTGTCCACAGAGTTCTTAATTTGAAAACTATATAAATATCGATTTTGACAATTTCATAATCATGGAAATTGTCAGTAATCATTCATATATAATGATAAATAAAATCTACTGGATATTAGAAGATAAAGTATGACTAGACCTTACATCGTGTAGCCTACAGCACACAGGAAGTCAAACAGCCACTCTTGTAACACTACAGTGACAGTTCATGGTAAAAAATTACCATGAAAAATAAAATTTTTCCAAGTTCACTTCGACACAAACTAACTTGAAAGTGGTTTATACTAACCTGCAGTGCAGTCATGTTGTGCGAACTAAATCCATTAACATCTGCTCCACTTTGCAGCAAAAGCAGCACTTTGGGTAGGTTTCCTTGGGCAGAGGCATTGCAGAGTGTGTCAGCCATTCTTTTAGAAAAATATAAAGAGATAGAGAGAGATAGAGCCAAGGTGTGTGGAAAAATACTGCAATCCAGAAGGGAAGTCTGACCAAGTATATCTCATAGGCACCTCCCTCCCACATCACACGGCCTTGACCTGCACAGTTCTCACACTGTAAAATATTAAAAACAGCCTACTTTAAAGTAGCCTATTAAAAAATAATTTCTTGGGGGTAGGATATAGCCTATGCAAAATGTTTAATTTCAATTGTTTTGTACTATTGATTGGTGAGGAACTGGAAACTGTTTCTCTCTCTCTCTCTCTCTCTCTCTCTCTCTCTCTCTCTCTCTCTCTCTATATATATATATATATATATATATATATATATATATATATATATATATTGTTTAGAACATATTATAAATACATACATGTTCATGTTTCAGCTTATCTCCAATGTCAACAGACTAAACAATCATATGATGGTTATGGATTAATTTTTACTTTACTTTTACCCAGCTTCATCCAATAATTTGCATACATGGATTTTACACAAGGAAATGTATGATAGGCTACTTTTCACTTTCACAGCTTATATTGTATTTATGGAATAATGATTTTAGTGCTCAATCAGTGTCCAGAGAGGCAATAAATCCATCTCACTCTATGATCTGCGTTTGAACTCCAAACTCAAATTCATTAGTATCCAATTTCTTTAGATTTATAAATATAAAGAGTAATGTTGGATACGCAATCCAACTGCAAAACACATTTTACCACCTCTGAGTGGCTGGTATACTCAATTTATATTAAATTAAAAGCAATGTAGATCATAATTATATGGAAACAATGTAAAAACAGCAATTATTTATATTTTCCACGTGCTGTAATCTCCATCTCGCAGCCCTGACTGTTGTGATCGATGTTCAGCGGGTGTGTTTCTCTGCCCGAGACCCACAGAGGCAACAAGTAGGCTTTTCGTCCTAACCATTATTCTATTCATATGATATAACCTACTTGAAGCTATAATAACTCTAGTTAGGCTATCTAATCTTAAATCTGTAGGATTGATAGGCTATTTGAAAAAAAACAATAACAACTCCACCTTACTTTAAATGTGATTAAAACCATAACACAAGTCTTCCTCCATTGGGTGCCATCCTACCGAGTCGACCGCTGAAAAAGCATCACAAAAATAACAACAACAACAACAACAACAACAACAACAACAACAACAACAGAATAAATAGGCTACATGAGCATAAAATGGTTACATCTACGCATAAGATGTGATGTCATTCAAAGTCACTTCCCGCTCATTTTCAAATGATTTTGCCGAAAAGTAATGGGTTTCTGTATTCGGCTGCCATCACGTGCTGTGTCAGCATGCAAGGGCTGAGAGACAGAGAGAGAGAGGATGGCTGATCTGCCCCAAAGATCGCACAATCATTACGAGATCTCTTTTCATTTTCAAAAGTAACATACCGAATAGGCTACGATGATCCTCCATGAGCAGTGTCACAGCGATGTCCGATTGAATTTCTTTCTTTCACTTGCCGAAAATAGTAAAGCTGCTGCTGAAACATCGTCACGTAGACTACATCACAAAGTAGCCTATAGGCCTATGGTTCATTTGAAGAGTAGATCTGTATGACGCAGGATGTTTGCCTTTAGCCTACAGTTTAGATTTTGAACTACCCACCGAAAAAAATTATGGCGTGATTGGATAGGAGCTAAATGATAGGCGGGACGCTGTCAACGCAACTTAATGATGCTGTAACAACGCAACGGTGATAAAGATGGCCGCATTCATTGCTGCGATATACACAGGTATTATTCCAGACAACACAGTCACGGCGTAGCATATCGTTAAAATCAGTGTCATTCATCTGCAATTATAATATCCAGTGAAAGAGCAAGAGAGGCGTTTTAAAGTAGCGTCGACAAGGGCAACGTCTTTCCTTTCGTCGTGCCGCCCTCTAGTGATGGAAGTTTATATTTCCTCCAAGCTTGGTTTACTGCAGTGGAGTGCAGCGCTGAGTGTGTAGTGATTTACTCCTATACAGAATTCATGTGCCACTTTTAGACACCGCAATGTGGACATATCGCACTTTGACATGATTTATAGGCTACATCAAGCGTACAGACGTGTATTAACTAGATAGTGTGATAGGCCTATAGCCTAGCACTGCGGGGTTAAACATAATAATAAAGGTCAAATTAGGTCAGATGACTGGCGCTCACCGTTATGGTTGATTTTTTTGGTGCCAGGGTTACAACCGGGCTTTGTCCAGTCAAAACTGGCATGCGCCATAATTGCGGGAATTGGTAGGCATATTAGTTATTGTGCAGTTGCCTGAAATATGAGCGCGTTTAGTGAGGTTAACAGCACCAGCCCGTTTGTTGTCTGTGCAATTTTTTTTCAATCCTCAAGTTGCCCTTGTAGGTCTGAAGAGCGATCTAAACGATATAAATCCACCCGCAAAGACAATGAGATTGACATATGGCAAATCTATAAATTATTTTTTGTCCCCTCACTCCGGTGCTGCATCTGATCGGGCACCAGTCTCTGGGTAGACCACATGGATCCAGCCGCATTTCTTTTCTTCCTCCATTCCACCATAGGCCCTCTCTTTTTTTAACTGTCAAGATTTTTTTATTTTGTTGGCCCCTTCAACCCCTAAAGACCTGCCATTAGGCCTACTGACAGCTGAGCCTAGGCTATATGTTTACCCTACTTTTGCGCACACACTCGAATTTTATGCATCTAGATGCATACAACTCGAGTGTGTGCGCAAAAGACACAGATGACACGATGCATCTCAAAAGTGGGATGAGAAGGACTACAAACAAACTCCACACCAATGTGGAAAAAAAAGAATAGAATATTAAATAGGCCTATGTAGCCTACAGCCTACATTTTGAGCTACTGAAGGCACTACCAAAGACACGATCATTTGAATTTAAAAGCTGCGCATGTGCATTAAATATTTACGTAGAGTGTGAAACGACGCTTCTAAACATATTGATATGGGAAAAGGAAATATGGTTCAACGTCTTTTGCGTGGCGTTAGCATGAAAAGGGCAGCGGTCATGTTTAAAACTCAACTGAAGTATTTATCAACCTCACGTCCTCGACTCGAGTTTTTACAACATCTGCAGCCACTTTACGTCAGCCGTAAAGCAATGGACTAGATGACAATAATGATATGAGATAACTGAAAATTGTAACGTTACTTTACAGAATTGTGTCTATCTGAAGCGGCTAAATCCCGATAGAGTTTAACATTTCCAATTTGCCAACCTCTCATTCGTCGCCACGTCTAAGCAAAGTGTTTTGTTAATACTCAGTGTCCCTCAGTGAGGCGATAAAGCGACGAGAGCCAGTGGAAGAAGAATTGCTTTTAGCCAGTCATTGCCATGGCCTCCGAAAGCGGCGAGAGCAACATGGATAGAGAAATGATTCTGGCCGACTTTCAGGTGTGTCTCTTTTGTATGTCCCAGATATTATATTCAGCCGTTAGTAATCTGTTTGCCGTTGTTGAATTGTCTCGGGCTACTGTCAACAACCGTACACACGACCTGACTGGCGTCGGAAACAGCAGACCTGCGCTGAGCTGAGCTTTGCTTTCTGTGGCTAGCTCACCGAGCTAACAATCTGACAGCTTGCTAACTGACTCTGAAGGAAATTTATTAGCTGTGAGCTCGCTAACTAGAAAGCGGTTGTCCAAATATGTCAATCGCAACAGTTAATTTGTGTTTTTCGCTGGTTTCAAGCTTGCTTGTTTGACAGATAACGACGATGTTGTTAAGTTAGCTAAACGAAGAGCTACAGCGCTCACGTTAGCTGTCCACTTGTTTACATATCGCCAGTCGTCCTCTAAGGGCTTTAAATCATCGTCAGAGACGGTGTCCCCCCCGAAGATACCAGATTTGTAGCCCAGTTTGCAGGCAGGATAGTATATTTTGATAAGGAGTAAATACAGGCTACCAAATTATGCTTCTCCTCCAAATGTGCATTGATTTAGAATCATGTTTGTTTTGTTTCTATGCTTAATGACATTACACTAAAACGATATACATCCTTCCTCTAAAATGAACGCTCGAAAAAAAATCAACCTTAGGTCTTGTCTTTGGTGGTGTCCCTCTCATGGGTTTGTTATTGTAGCATTGTGTTTTGAATCAACAAAGTTAACCTTAATAATATTAAACAACAGGCCTAACCAATGCAGCTGTACACATCTCTTACTATCCATTTGGACAGGCCACAATAGATGTATTGTTTAATTAGGCTATTGACATCTCCACCTTATCACATTTTACAAAGCCAGTTCATAGGGTTTCACCTTTGCGCAATGAGTGTTGCAGCTTCGGAAATTGTGGTTTGGACCGATGGTTCAGACACATAAGATATACAATCAGAAACTTGGGGTAAGGTATCCTAATGTTATTACTGGGGAGTCTGATTATGGATTGTGTCAGAGTTTTGCTGCATGAGAATGATGCTTTGAATAACAAAAACTGAATAAAAAATGTATGTTAAACAGTAATTTCTTATAAGTCACAATAGCAGTGATGATTAATAGTAGCATTACATGGACTTCAAACAGGCAGAAGAGCCACCTAATGTATAAAATATCCTCCTTGTCTTCACTGCAGTTATTAATTAACAAAAATAAATATGTACTGAATAATAGATATATCAAATGCACAACATCGTAAATACCAGCCCAGTAGACAACAACACTAGCCAAAGACCTAGAGTACTCCGGGCAAACAGCAACACGGTATATACTGTACAATACATGCATTTCTTTTTGTTGGCAGCTGAAAACTTTAAAGGTAAAAAAATATTTTTTTTCTTTAGTGGATGATTTTAAACTGGGCATAGAGCAATTGTTGCTCAAAGATGACATAAATATGACATTGCTTCAGAGATATTTTACTGCTTTGTTTGACAAGAAAGAGGTTGTAAACTTCTAAACAAACAGATCAAAGACAGCAAGAGCACCAATTCATTAAACACTTGTAATACATAACAATTTCACTATCTACAATTGAAACATTTAGTCTTTGCATCAAACAAAGTCTGTTTTGGCCATATTTTTATTTTTTTATTTCATTTTTTATACATATTTACCAAGTGTTGTCATTAACATTCTCAGTTTGTTGTCATCAATGGTACCTAAGTACTTGAGATGTCAACTGTGTTATTCTTTTGACCTTTAATTGTGGATGTCTAAGGGTTAACATTGCATCCATACCTAAATAAAATTAGCATATCCTTGGTTGTTACTTTTTGTTTAGACTAGATTTTAGTAAAGGTCATCACATGAGTAAATAAACTCATCCTTAACAGG
This sequence comes from Sander vitreus, assembly GCF_031162955.1. Lineage (NCBI taxonomy): Eukaryota > Metazoa > Chordata > Actinopteri > Perciformes > Percidae > Sander > Sander vitreus. The sequence continues at coordinate 17,482,652 of NC_135863.1, forward strand.
TCAGTTGTCCTGTTTCCTTCCCTGAAAGTACACTTAGATCAACAGTAGCATACTTCAGTAAATGTCTGTTTCTCTGCTGGCTTCTACAGTCATTAGTATACATTGTAAAAGAGAGCGGACCTGAAACACCGTGGCTACACTCTGTGGTCTCCCTGACAAAATATCCACAATCCAACTAATACTATTTGGATCATGATTAAAATTATTTAAAAGCTTTTCTGCAATAAAGTGTTAACAGCCACTAAGACATTTTAAATTAAAGCCTAACATGTTTTACAGATGTTCTGAAACTTCTTGGTGTTTATAAATGTGGACAAGCAGAGTAGCAGTCGCATCATCAACTCCTTAACCTGCCCCCTAGCCAGCTGCACATTAACTTATTGGCTTCTTTCCCCTGCTTCTGAAATGTTTTCATTACTAAAGACGTCAAGGTTACTGTGATCTAATCATTCAGTCATTTGGATTTTCTTGTCTTTGGCACAGGTAAAAAAAAAAACACACTGTTTTATACGAAGTGGGAACCACACAACAGAAGATGTCGCTGCTCTACATAAATTTAGGCAATTTTTGTAAAGGTTTAGCTGGCTCTGTGCCTTATTGCATCTGCATGAGCGTAATCTGCTTTTTAACACTGCTAGTGCCAATTTGTTGTCACTATATCAGAGAATGTGTTTTGATTCTGTCAATTACACCATCATAAGGCTCAAGTCCAAAAAAGGACTGGATTGGACAAAAAGGATTGTCTGCCCTATGTTACACTTCAGGAAGAATACAAAGAGATACACCTAAGATATCAATAGAGCTTGTTTTGTTCACAACTCAAAGATATTCAGTTTACTGTCATAGAGGAGTGAAGCAGCTATAAAATATTCGCATTTAAGAAGCTGGATTTAGAGACTCAAACCGATTAGTCGATTATAAAAATAGTTGCCTATTAATTTAATAGTAGACAACTACTAGATTAATCGGTTCGTCTTTGCAGCTACAATCATGACCCACTTTGCACTATTGTAGTCCTTTTACCACGAAGAACATACATGTCTTGTCTAGTCTACTGTGCAAGGGTCAGGAGTCCAAGGTATTGGGGCAGCAATCAAGGGAATTTGGTGGCCTTCTTTTAATCAAAACATCACTGAAAGGTTCTTGTGAAGACTGCCACCACTTTAAAATGTTGCTGTTATGGGTGGTAGCATAGTGGTTACAATGTTTCTGTTGATTTCGTTCTTTCTCCTGTGTTTTGTTGTGAAATGTATTTTTTATGTACAGACACATTTCACAAAACACACTGCAGCGGAATCTCATACAATGCATTTCTCTCTTGTAATTCCTTTTTTCTTTGTCTTTTCCTCTCACAGGCTTGCACTGGAATTGACAACATTGCAGAGGCAATCACTTTGTTAGAGCTTAATAACTGGGATTTAGTGGTAAGTTCATTATCTGTAGGCTTTGCTCTTTGACAGACAGCCTTAGTTCATCTAGAGTACAGGTTCAAGAGGGCAGGAAACATCCAATAACACACACTGTGTGTAATTTTTTTGTTATGGCCAAATTATTTCTTCATCTTACCCTGTATGTTTTGTGAAGAAGGCAGCATCTTGGCCTCCCTCACTGTGGTAAGAGAGAATGTGTCCTGAGAGGGGTGTGTGTGTGTGTGTGTGTGTGTGAGAGAGACACAGTGGGAGAAAGAATGTTTTGTGCCAAGTTTGTATTAACTCCTGATGAGTCTGAAAAACATGAGCCCTTTACTGTGCAGTGCATACAGGAAGGTGTCAGTCTATATTTAGACCGATGCTAGCAGCAGCAGTCCAAGCAGTGGTAGGACAGACAGTGGGTCCTGGACTCACTGCTCCTGTAAATCTGATGACTTGCAGTTCCTCTGCAGTAGCTGGTAGTTTTTGTAAACATTGACAAAACAAATTTGCTTGTGTGATTGTGTATGCTGTGTTTGGGCGGGGTAGTAAAAAAAAAAAGAAATTAAAGGGATTCTCCTGAGCTGCGTTTTCCCCAGGATATTGTTATTATATTATAGCAGAGCAGGGAATTGTTCAATCCACCCAGATCCTGATGCATCTCATCTTGTGATCAATACATTAGTAAATGGCAGGCTGAACAATATGCATTTATTAATATTTCCTTTATTCAATCAAAAAAAAGAATGGGGGATATGATTATGCCAGCACATAACAACTTACTTTATGTTGCTTGTTTTGCAGTGAAGAATAGTGAGTGTTCGAGAGAAATCCTATCTATTGTGTATTCAAACAAAAGCTCAGTGCAAAGCTGACCGTGGTGGCTGTCATGTTTGTCCTTTCAGCTTTCTTTGTCCTGATCAGTCTCTCACATTTAGTTAGGTTTAGTCTGAAAACTCTCAGCCAGCAAATGTAACATACCCTTTGACAAACATAATGTTACAGAATCAATCAAAATATACAGTAGTACATTTGGCCTGGTTACATGTGGACTGGCTAGTTGTTCCAATCAGTCACTTTTGCATACACAGTAATCTGTCATCATGTAGATCCCTTTTCCTAAGAAATACAAAACAAACATATTTAAGTGCCTGTTTTTTGAAATACTGTACTAGTAAGACATTGTGTAAGTGACATTATCAGGATTTTATGACATTGTTAGTTTTATAATTTTGGTGAAATTTCACCTGATAGAGTAGTCCTAGTCTTGTTCATTCTGAATGACTGGTTAGCATCATGTCCGCTTATAAAAAAACACATGATTATGCTACAATTTACAAAGTTGTGTCTTCGCATAAACAAAATGCCTTCCATGACCACATGCAGTTATCTCAGTTACTGTCCAGATACCTGTATAGAAATATATGCTGCAATATCTGCCAGTCTATTCGAAACATGCTCCTCATGTATTGGTTGTTATTCCATGTTTTGTCATGCTGTAGTTTACTGATTAAAGATGTTATGGGTTGAACGTTATGGATCCCAGTGCACAGTCAACTATAGTTCCTTGGCAAAAAGTTGGCCATTGATACAAGTAGAGATGTTCCGATACCGATACCAGTATCGGTATCGCGTCCGATACTGCCTAAAACGCTGGTATCGGTATCGGGAAGTACTGGAGTTTATGCACCGATCCGATACCACGTAATAAAGCCCTAAAGAAAATCTACGTTAAAATAGTTTATTTATGTTCTTTTTCCATTATAACTGACTGTCAAACTGCATAATAAAAGAACGTTCTGTGGCATTCATGTTTCACAAAGAGATTAACTTGAGCCAGACTGACAACAAAGATAGAAATAATATCACATCCATACAGGGATAGTAGTATACAGTTCTTAAAACATAATAAAATATATGACACACCGGTATCGGATCGGTACTCGGTATCGGCCGATACGCAAGTTCAGGTATCGGAATCGGTATTGAGATGCAAAAAATGGTATCGGACCATCTCTAGATACAATACAGAAACTAAAACAAGAAAATTGCATTATGTTATGTAATTTAGCTCTACTTTCATTACAGGCAGCCATCAATGGAGTGATACCACAGGAGAATGGGATCTTACAAAGGTAATAACCATGTTTCCACACATTTACTGTAAATCAGAGAAAATGTATCACTTGGCCTTACAACACTAAACGAATGCTACCTGATCATGCATATCATAAATTACTTTTCATTTAACTGTGTTCTTCTTATTGTTTAGTTAGATACATATCCATATCCAGCAAATAATGCTAACGTAGAGGCTACTGAGTTGGAGCTTATTGCTCCGGCTATGGTTTCTATTCTGCTGTTTAATAGAGGAATAGTATAAAAGACACTGCAACTGCAAGGAAACCTTCTGCCAAGAGTGGAGTTGTACACCGTTTCTGAAAAGAAAAAGGTTTCTTTAAGAGGCTTTGAGCCCTTCACTTTCCCTCAACGGTTAGTTTACACTCTTGAATGCACTGGGCTGATCTGAATCCACTCACACTAGAGATGTTCTGTTAAACCGTTTTATTTTGTGTACACACTTGTGTGTATGTGTGCGCATGCATGCATGTTCTTTAGTGTGTGGTTCAGGCCCTTGGGCCATGAGAATATTGCTGGTCTTTCTCAAGGGCACACATTGCTATGAATGAAAGCTGGCTGGCAGTCTGACTAGCAGCCAACACATTTACTAAGTGGCTGGCAATGGTAGGAGTAGGCTGGCTTTGCCCAGTAAACAGACTTCTGATGACGTGACCTGAGCTGGAGCCAGTCGGACACTACGCCAACGATCCCATCTAAAATGCATTTCCTCCTCCCTTGTGTCCTCTTTAGTAAGCAGGTTGGGAATTTTAAGAAGGTTGCCTTGTTGATCAGTAACCAAAATTCCTCTGGGCATCAGAGCGTCAAAAATTATTTCCTGATAGAACTTGATAAAAATGCTCAATCCCTTGTTGAACTGGGTCACTGGTCTGACGGTTTGTCCGTGGGTGAAGGACTCAGCAGTTCTGTTTTCTTTGGGACACCTCCTTGACTACACAGGGGAACAGTGCCGTGTGTGTCGGGCAGCATGGAACTACGCCCAAACAGCAGCAACGGACAATTTAACGGCATTCATTGTTACTGTTCCAAGTTTAGGTGAAAGTTCACTCAGGGTCTTTTTTTTTTTACTTTATTTTTTTTTTCTCAGATATTTTCAAGAAGTGTAAGAATACTCTTGGCGAGATCTCTCGTTTTTCCTTTGCTTGGAGTAGTTGAGTCTCATTTGTGTATCATCTCTATCTATCTCCCCACAATACATTTGTGAGATAAAAGTAGTTGTCTGTCTGGTTCACTTTATTGAAGTTATATTTTGTTCTGAATACTATCTCACTAGCTTTCTGCAAATACTGCCATGTCCATTACATGTTCCACATATTTACATGTACTCATGGTATGACTCCCTTTCTGTTTTTAATTTAGGTGGTTTTTCAGATTTTATGTCACAAAGACGGATTAACCTGTCTAATCCATAAACTCGTGCACAGGGTTTAAATCAAATAACTTAATGTCTGTGTGATCCATCCACACTTAGAAGATTTTTTTTCTTAAATTATGTCAGAATATTGAGTGATTTCAGTGCCTAATTATTAAATACTGGCTTACGTTCTTCAGTAACTATTCTCATTGTCCAATTATAAGTTTAGGAAACGATTTGGATCTTAAAATAATTGGTTGGTTTGTTACTTAAGTGGCTAGTGGAGGAGACAGTTATAATGTGCTCTCATTTGGTTGGGTTAATTTCCCACCCTATTGGCCCATTCTGTACATAGAGGTTTTGTGGCTGTTGACGGTTAACCTACGCCTCAGGACAGTGGCCTCTCTAATGTGGTTGGGCCAAATAAAATACAGCCTTTGTTAGAAAGCCTGAGTCTGGCACTCTGTTCTTGCGAGACAGTTGCTGCTTACACTTCAAGGAACAAAGGGCACACTTTGTTCGGGTTGGGGAGACAAAAAGACATTATTTACTGTGTTGTGTAAAACATGGGTCATACACTACACAAGCAGCAAAGGGAAACGCTTGAAAGAGAGTAAAGCAGATATTGTAAGGGAGGATGGGAGGTAAAGCCATTTCTTGTCTACTAGTGACCTCTGTTGGTTCTTGACCATCAGGTCACAGGCTAAAGACAAGAACAAAGATAGGTGTGATGTGGCCACAAATATATAGAGATATTTGTTTCTGATAGCATCATCATTTCAAATGTCCACATTTTTCTGTGGAGATTTTTATATAAGATATTATATAAAGACTGAGCATTTAATCTTCGACACCCTCACTAACCTGTCACCTCTGTACAGTAACTTTTCCAGTGAGGCGAGCCAGTCCAGCATGTTCGGACCTCCTAGCCAATCAGAAGCAGCCGATGCAGCAGCAGGAGGTGCAGTTTCTCCCCCCTCCTCTTCGTCTTTGTCCTCCTCTCCTCCATCGTCCTCAACTTCAGCTTTTTGCCCTGTCAACACCTCCTCCCGACACATTGTAGAGCGTCAGCCCCGGATGCTCAACTTCAGGGTGGAGTACCGGCAGCGCACTGTAGAGCTGGTACTGGAGGAAGGCAGCACAGTCGGTGAGCAACACACACACACACACACACACACACACACACACACACACACACACACACACACACACACACACACACACACACACACACACACACACACTCTCACACTCTCACACTCTCACACTGATACACATACAGTGTATAATACTCAATATTTCACACTGCCTCTTTGTGCATAATATACATTTTCCTCTGCATGAATCTAATTTACAGGAGAAATCAAACAAATCCTCGAGACAGAGCTTGGGGTTCCAGTGTCCAAAATGCAGCTCAAGGGATGGAAATGTGGAGATGTATCCGATAGTGTGAGTTAACAGAACCTATACATGTTTGTCACAACAGGCAAGTGAAAGAAAACACAATGTAGCATCAAGAAAAGACGGCAGTGGTGATGTGAGCTAAACCTATCGTCTTTAATATGTTTTTTTTTTGTTTTTTTTACATTTCAAATTTCAAGGTTTAGAACATTAGCATACATTACATTGTTTTAACACTGTTATCCAAAACATCCTATACAACCTTGTGTATGTTCATATTAAGCATCTGTGGCCAAATGCAAATCACACCACTGGTCTTCACAGCCTTTCTCAGGTCACCGAGCTCTAGCCAACATACCAACATTTGTCTTAAAAACAGGCCTGTTACCCCACAGTCAGTACAACTATGTCATGTTCCTAAAAACAATATTTCCACTTCTAACCAACTAGTGCAGAGTAACAGGCTTCCCTCAAAAATATTCATCAGGGGATGCATGACGTATACAGTATGTAGTGACCACAAATGTCTTCTCTTAACAAATTATCTCCACAGCCATGAGTCCTTCCTACTGAGTGGAACTATTTTGAAGTTGTATCTCTGTCTGTGTGTAATCAGACGGTGATGAGAAGTTTACACCTGCCCAAGAACAACAGCCTGTATGTCCTGACTCCCGACATCGCCCCTACTGCCAGTACCAGCAAAAACAGGTACTCAGCCCAGCATTCAGCACTCGCTGACTCTGCTTTTTTTATTTGTAATCCTATAATAAATCCTCCTCCTCTTCCCATCCTGGTACACATACACTCTATGAAATACTACTGGTAGTCGTATGAGCGTAGTTCTTAATAGTGAACACCAGGTGGCGGTCTATGTCAAGTTTAGGAGAAGATGGATCCAGAATCCAGCTAGCAAACACAATTTTCTTTGGTATATTAAGAGACATTTGACCTGCTGGTGCACATTCATTTTCTCACATCCATTGTGACATTTTCATAGGAAAACTGCAATCTCTGTTGTGTAAATAATAATTTTTCCTCCCATCTTTGTTTATTTTAGCCTGACATTGCTGCTTGCTTAAGGTTGTTTTGTATCATACTCTTCATAGACTGTGTGTCAGATATCCACACTACATATCTATTATTTATTCCGTTTTTCTTTTTCTCAAAAAACACCAGTCTGCCATGTTAGTGATAGTACCCAGTGACAATAGAGATTTGTTAGGAAAGCTTCATTAAGCCTGTGTTTTCCATCCAGAGATTGTTCTGTTCATTTCAGTGAATCCGTGGCAGTATTAGCAACCTTTCCTACTGAAATGTCAGGCCGCTCATTGTAAAGCCAAAGCAGTAATACAATCACAGGTGGCAGCTGAAGATGTGATTGTCCTTTCATCAGTGTCAGGTAAACATCGTCCAAAGAAGTCCTATTTCTCCATTCATTTTACCTGCATATTGAAGGGTGACCAAGACCCTTTTTATTTAAAATTTGAGGATTATAGCATTGGACTGGTAAAGATAGCTACAAACCCCAATTCTAATGAAGTTGGGACGTTGTGTAAAACGTAAATAAGAACGGAATACAATGATTTTCAAATCCTTTTCAACATATATTCAATTGAATACACTACAAAGACAATATATTTAATGTTCATACTGATAAACTTTATTGTTTTCTTTTTTTTTGCAAATATTCACTGAATTTGAATTTGATGCCTGCAACACCTTCCAAAATAGCTGTATACTGAACAGAAACAATTAGAAATGGTACAGTATTTTGTTGATGAGCAGAATGGATTTAGAAATAACAAGCCTGTATTGTTCTTATATACTGTATGCTTGCCTTTAAATGTGTGGAAGCGGGGTGGATGATGGTAGATTATATAAGCAATCCAGACCTTGTGTAGTTTCCCAGTTGCTTGTATTGAAATCAGATATGTTTACTGACTGGTACACCTTTTGGAGTAACATAAGGTGATATCTTTTTTCCAACTCTTTTTGCAATATTTGTGAAAGACTTAGGGTCACAAATTAAGGAACCTAATGTAGGCATATGCTTGGGCGATGATATGAAATTGGGTTCTTTATTATACACGGATGACATCATTTTACTGGTTTAGTCAAAGCCTGGCCTGCAGAATATGTTGACTGTTTTTCTCTTGATGCATTTAAGATTCATGAGGTTGGAGTTGGGTTCCTTGTTGACTCTACTGGGAGAGCGCTAAGATCATTGGAAAAGTAATTTAAGATAGCTAATTTTCAACCAATTGGCTCAACATCACCCTGAAATAATATTGTGTACAGATGAGCAACAATTGGAATGGCCGTTTCATTTTGAAGTTTGATAACTTTGTCTCAAAAGCCTGGAAAATAAGGCAAGATGTATTATTTGATTAGTATTTATTCTGATTCAGTGATTTATGAATTTTGTTGTAGATGATTTTCGATTTGATTGTGAAAGATGCTTAACTCGCTTCTCTAGGTTTGGACTTTCTCTGCAAATGTATACGCAGCACTCCTGGCTTGTATGAATTTATGGTGACTTGTAGGCCTTGTAGTTATATTTATGACACAATAATACAAATCTCATTCTAATAACTAATGATATAATTGTTTTGACAGTTGTCAGTTAAAATGCTGAATTAAGACATTTTGATAATTATTTTATGGAAGGACATCTTTTGGGTGTAACATTCTGTGATTGCCAATTTTACAGTATCTCTCTGAATCATTTAAGTTTAATGAAATTGCCCATGTTATCAAACTTTAAATCAGATAGGATAATAATAATGTATGTTTTGATAATTTTCAGTAACACTTCTCTTTACTACATTTCCTTTATTAGCCAAAGTTGTTTATAGTCTCACATATAATGGCCGTTGTTTGTTTGTTGACAGTGGATTCTAAATTAAAATTATACTGCAACTCTCCCCACATTTCCTCATGTTAGCAAGCCAAGCAAGCATCCAAATGTCACCAGAACATTTGTCAAAGAAGTCATTTGGCAGTTTGCCGCTTTGCCTGCTAGTTAGGCTAAGTGGTAGTTATATTGTGTTGGCAGCTAATGGCCCTCATCTCCCCAGTCTTCACTCCCTCGCCTCCCTCTTCTCGTCTTCTCACTCCCCCACTTACTGCTGTGTCTTTTTAGCAGCGCCGTTGCCATTTCTCCAAGTGTTATCGATATCATTTTGGGTGTCAGGAGCTCATTATTCTGTGGCAGCTATTTTGATGGAGGACAGTTGGGGCTGAATGGAGTGGGTGAGCTTCAGTGTGTAAATGCACATGCATTTGTGTCTGTGTCTGTGTCTGTGTCTGTGTGACCCTGCTGTCATAGTGGGAGAGGATAGGTGATCACAAAGTAGGAGGGGGAGCAGTCCCCTGTTCCGGGACCAGACAAGCTTGCAGTAAAAAATTAACTGTGGTCACACCGTAAATCCACAGGAAGTCCAAATTTGTTGCAGTAGACAGAGCGCAGTGCCAGTAGGGCCTCAACCTAAAGTTTGTAGGTAGAGAAGCACACATTATCACAGTCACGTATCTTGATTAAGTTAGAGATGGTCCGATACCATTTTTTGCTTCCTGATACCGATTCTGATACCTGAACTTGCGTATCGGCCAATACCGAGTACCGATCCGATACCAGTGTGTCATATATTTTATTATGTTTTAACAACTGTATACTACTATCCCTGTATGGATGTGATATTATTTCTGTCTTTGTTGTCAGTCTGGCTCAAGTTAAACTCTTTGTGAAACATGAACAAACACAAACAATGAATGTCACAGAACTTTCTTTTATAATGCAGTTTGTCAGTTATAACGGAAAAAGAACATAAATAAACTACTTTAACGTAGATTTTCTTTAGGGCTGTATTATGTGATATCGGATCGGTGCATAAACTCCAGTACTTCCCGATACCGATACCAGCGTTTTAGGCAGTATCGGAGCCGATACCGATACTGGTATTGGTATCGGAACATCTCTAGATTAAGTGAACTCATCCGTTCTGGTACCACTATCTACTTCTGTGCAATTATTGATGAACCAAATTATCGTGCTTAATATTACAGCCCCAATTAATTACAGATGAACAACTCTTCCAAAAAACCACAGTACTTTAGTGTTTCCATATTCAGTATTACTCAAAAGTAGAGTCCGTTACACACATTCTCTATATATATTGTCTCTTTATGACAAGAAATTAAATCAATAATTGCTTCTTTGTCATTCTGGTGGCACGGCTCCTAATGTATGAGAAACTGCACGACATTTGGACTTGACTATAGAATTGAAGAAATATCTCCAGGAGACAGGCTGGGGTGCCCATGCCTTTTAAACTTGGCCACTGTAACTGGAGTCACATGGATGAGTCCAATTTATAATATAGCCGTAGATACTGTCTAAGCTGTCTATTTCCAAGTCTTGACTCTAAAATCTAAAGCTGTTTTCACATATGCAGCCGTCTACATTTATTGTCATTGCTCTCAGTAAAAGTAATGTTGTGGCTAATGCTTTTGTCCAAGACCTTTTACCAATATTCTCAGTTCAAATTGTTTTCTTTAATTTGTTTTGAATGAGGTTAATCAACTACTAGTTTCTCCTATAAATGTTTTGGGGTTTTGTTTTTATTTGTGTGGTCATGGATGACTTGTTATACATGATTTATTATACAGTATGCACTGAGTTTAAGATTTTAAACTGTTTAAGAACTAAAGAATTAAGAACAAAAACATTGCTCACCCGTATCAGGCTAAGCTGAGGTGCTGGAGCGACAGACTGTAAAACTAATGGGAAAAGTTTCAAGTCTGTGGAAAAATCGATTTAATTCATTAAGCTTTCGGTCAGAGACTTCAAGGTAAGAACATGTAGCAAGTGAATGCAGCAGTACAGAAGGTAAAAGATCATCACTTAATTAGCCTTAATGCAGAACGCTTGTGTCAATCAGTTGACCGAAAGCTTGCTAAATAAAAAAAAAATAAAAAATAAAAAAAAAGATTTCTCTCAAAGATTTTAAACTGTAACATGTCATTTTAATGATTACTTGATCTATCAATGCCATTCAAGGGACTGGTGTTGGAAATTTGCTCAAGCTATGAAAACCTGAACAGTACATCGGACACTGCTTCTGCAACTGTCAATGTTTCTCTGTACTAGTTCCTTACAAATACACTAATAACATAAATGAATAAATAAACTTTATTTGCTATTTTGTAGTTGCAGTCTGAAAAGACATTCATCCACCCAAATTTAATTTCACAATGTTTATTTGCTTCAAATTGTTGCTGAGTAAAAATGCAAATGTCCCATAAATGGTAATATCCCTTGCAATTACTTTGTAGAGCTTGGCTCATGCAGCTCACGCACCTAAACCAAACCGACTGATTAAATAATGCTGCACTGTCATTATGATCCCGCTGAGTAAACTCCTCTTAGTTGTCTTGTTTGATTAGAAATAAATCTTGAGGCTTTGGGAGATTTTCCTTTCAGCACCAATCCATCTCAGGTAGTTATTTAGTTAGCGATGTGATGTGCACTTAGTACTGCAGTCAAAGCCCGGTCTGAAGAAGGTTTTTCTCTGTGGCCATGTTGATGACTGCCTGTGAATACAAGAGGGTGTTGAGGAGGACCTAATCTCTTGCATAAATGATGAAGGCCTGATGAATATTTCAACGGAGCCAGTTTCCTTCCTCGTTTATTCTCCGCTCAGCTCTCAGGAAGCATGTTTGCCAAGGAAAGGTTATTTTAATATGAACTCTCAAAGAAATTTGAAATTGCAAAACTGATTCATTAGGTTTTGTGTGTTTTTTTTTATTGCGGCTTTGTGCCCCCCTTCCACTTCTCCCTCTGTGTGTCAGCTATCCAGTAGCTGTAGCAGATTCACAGATGCTTTAGGTAAGATAGCTAGCTAGCTAGCTAGCTAAAGCAGCCCTCATGGGAAGTATCTAACAGTTAGCATGCTGATTAACTTTGGGACAAGATGGCAGACCGAAACAGAGCAGAGCCTCAACGGTTTGGCATCCTTCTGCTTTGTTGTGGATGCAAAATGTGGAGGAGGTAAGAAGACCTTGTGTGTACTTCATGACCTCCTCTGTACGTATCAGGAGGGAACAACTCTCCCAGTCAGTGTATTTTTATGTATTTGTTTGACTCTTAGCAGATGAAACACACGATGGTAGTGAGAATGTGTCAGCGTGTGAGAGGTTGGAGAGAATGTGTGTGTGTGTATGGGTATTTGTGTTTTGCAGGCACAAGCCACAATTTGTGTGTGTGTGTGTGTGTGTGTGTGTGTGTGTGTCTGGCAGTGCTAGTTTAATAAGGTCTAGAGTCTGCTCTGTGCCATGGGGACTCGCAGCTTAGGCGATGGGCTTACCTCAGAATGAAACCAATCTGTTTAGCCTGCTCTTCTACCCTGCAAAATGCTCCATTTTCTCTGTCCATAAAGTTAAATGACATTTTCCTCCCGGCACCCTTATGCCATGTCAAGTATCTCCAGAGATGTTGCAGGCCGACCTGGATGTCACGAGTGTGTGTGTTGAGTGAGAAAAAGACCTCTGAAGGCAGAAGCAAACACAGACATCCACATTTACACCCCCATACTGCTTGAAGGGTCTGCTTCTATCAGAAGACAGCTGCTTTGAAAACATCAGTGGTGAAAGCGAGACAAAGGGATATTAGACTTGAAACATGGGCGTTTTGTTTATATATGAACCAGCAGGCCTTTTCAGACAGATGGGACATTTTCCCTCTATGATTGCATTTTATATTTTCAGTAGCTATATTTGTACTATAGAGCACAACAAGTGATCTGGTTTTTCAAAGTAAATCATTTTTTTAAGGATTATTTTTTTGGCTTTTATTACCAGGACAGATTAAGTTAGGAAAGTGGGAGAGAGAGGGGTATGACATGCAGCAAAGTGCCGCAGGTCGGAACCGAACCAGCGGCCGCTGTGACAAGGACTGAGCCTCTGCACATGGGGCGCACGCTTCACCAGGTAAGGGTAACCAGACGCCCCTTCAAAGTAAATCTTGACCAGAACTCCACGCACTAAATGGCTAGTCGGTCTGCCATAAATGACTGATAAGATATTCCTTCTTTGCTTGGAAGGACAGAGTATCACTTCCACTCCGTTTACACTCTATCTCTGTCTATTTAGGAGTCTAGCTGCCTGCCAGCAGTAACTCGGGACTGTGTCCAAACATAATCATGATATTAGCTAGATCCTTATTTATGTGTCCCTACCCCTTTCCATTTCTCTCTCTCTCTCTCTCTCTCACACACACACACACACACACACACACACACACACACACACACACACACACACACACACACACACACACACACACACACATGCACTCTCATCCTTCTGCTCAGCCCTATTACATATGCATCCATCTTTCCCACTCCACACATTTCCAATCTTCCCCAGTTAGCTACAACAAACATTACATTTACATATTGATTTCGTAGTTTTAGTCAATGTAAATATGCTGTCATTACAGTAAATTTGAGCTTCTGTTAACATAAGCTCGTCCAGATCTGTGCAGATTAAGGGTGTGATTGCATAATTAATGTGTGCGCTACATATTAATTCCCCCATCCTCTCTTTCTCTCAACTCTTCCTCCTCTCCTTGGGTTCTGAGCCCTGATTAAGTGCCTGCTTCGGCCCTTAAGCCTCCCATTGATATTCAGCCTCACAGACCCAGCGTTTGCTCAAAACGCTACTTAACCTCACAGCTTATTGTAAATGAAGCTTCCAAAAGTTGATTCCCCCACCACCTCCTCTCTACGTGAAGCACACAAAGTGTTTGCGTTTGCATCGTTCACAGCGTCTCTGTCACAGCTGTAAGCTGCTGAGCGAGCTATGGTACCAGGCCAGAAAGTCTGACCCTTCAGGGCCTCTTGGACAGACTGTCTTCACTGCCAGGTTTCTGCTCACAATATAATCAGCATATGACATCCACTTTGAGAGTGTAAACATATCAAACCAGTGGTTACCTGTACACCGCGTACGTCTTTTTGTTTGCCCACCAGTAAATGTTGTTTATGGTTTGAGAAACAGAAAATAGAATTATTGTCATTTTTAACACGTTGTTACAATTAATCAAAATAGATTGATTAATAGATTGATTGTTTAGGTGTCCAATTATTCATGCAGTTGGACAGAATAGATAGAATGGTATGTCACGTTATGGCCTCAATCGCTACTTTCAAGTCTTTTCAATACAGCATGATGTTCATTTAGTAAATTACGGTCCCGTTTATTTTAAAATGGACGATAAAGCAGGGGATGCTATAGGGGCGTGGCTACACACTGACCTGTCAATCATGACCGAGGCTTGGCTTCGTTTTAAACCTTGACCCTCTCACTGTTTTCACTTCATCAAAGGTAAATGCTGGTAACTTACCCGGCGGTAAATTTTCACTGGATGACTCACTTTAGAAGGATTCAAAATCGACAACTTTCCCCCCTTTAAGTGTTTAGCTTAGCGCAGAAACATTGCAACAAAAACAACACTGGCTTGGCCGTGTCATCCTCCCCAGCTCCACCATCTCGTCAAAATTCATCACATCCGGTTGCTAAAAACGAAAAAGGAGATACCCGTATTGCCAAACTCGAGGCTTCAAAACGGCAGTCCACATCACGGATGCTATGTCCACTATTTTTTACAGTCTATGATGTGAATAGTGAAAATCACTAGTGGTTCCTGAAAGGATCCCGTTTAAATTGTACAATTAATTATAAATATATTTTTTTGTCAATTTAAAGGATAATTATGCAAGTCAAGAAAGTCGCAGTTTGTTTTAGTACCATTTAGTTTTGTGTGAAACCGCTCATTGAACAACATCTCTCGTCTTGCACAATATATGTCCCCTTGCTTGGTAGCTAACTAGCTGGCACACACACACGCACACACACACGCACACACACACATGCACACGCACGCACGCACGCGCGCGCACACACACACACACACACACACACACACACACACACACACACACACACACACACACACCCTTGAGACTTTTGGGTGTGGGTGTTCTATGCAATCTTCGAGTCTTTCTAATTACATATTTTCACAGTCTTATAGTTGTATAGTTTTACAACAACTGTGACTTTCTTGAAAATTTGAAATAAACATTTTTAAATAGACACACATATGTTTAATTCATGGCACAATTCAAACGGGTTTAAAACATATTTGTCTCTGGCCATTGACTACTGTACATAATTATTTCCCGAAATAATATCCCATGGTGATCCACCAGAAGGGGGGGACTTTGCCTCCCTAATATCAATTCATCAGTGTTCTTATCGTTTTACTTCCATGTTGTAATTCTATGAATTTCAGTTAGAATGGAGAAGTGTTTCACTATGTTAAAACTGATGCAGATAGAGATAGTTTAGGAGCATTACATAGTCATCAATAATAGCATCATTTTCATGTGTCTGGCACAGCTTACAGTACATTAGCCTGTAATTGATATAAACAGATATGACTAGTAATTGAATTGACTATAATCAATCAGACAGAGGCAGTGAAGTACTGCAGTAATACAGCAGTAATTTATGCACACACAAAACAAACGGCAAAAACATCAGTACCTAGAGCAGCAATTGTTGAGTTGGTCAACAACCTTACCAAACCCTGCAGATGCGGTCAGCTTGGGCTACTGTATGTCACAGTAAAATCATGCTTTTAAGGCATCTTTAGGGTTTGCAGTATGGAAGGTGCTGAAACCTCTCTTGGGTTTATTTCAAAATAGCTGCCAGATTTGTTAGCAATAAGGCAGATTGATGGACTCCATGCTGTTACTGTGCAGGTGGTCATAGCTGTGGTAGCCTGCTGTGCTGAGCATAGCTCTGGCCAGGCTTGTTAAGACACAACCAGTGAAGTGGGCGACACACCCCCAGAGGAGGCACCCACCTCCCTGTGGGCCAGCAGGTTACCGCTAGTTGACAAGTTTCAGCTTGCCCTTTGCTTGACTAAGTGGCTCTTAGTGATAATGTTTGTTTTTCTGTGTCACCTTCTTTTCGTATCATTATTCTGCCTCGCCTCTTTTACATATTCCTTTTCTGCATCAATTTCTGTTTATTTTATTATATTATATTATTTTTTTAATCTCCTACTGTGTTCATTCCTATTTCTTTTATTTGTTTCCCTTTCTCATTTAGTGAGATCCAAGAGTCGTTAAACCAGAACTTCCTGCTGGTCATCAGCCACCGCGAGGCCCAGAGGGACTACAGTCTCAACTTTCCCGGCTCCAGAACCATACAGGAGGTATGACACCAGCATGCACGCAGACACAGACCATCACAGTACATCAGAAAGTCACCTTATATGCCCAGACGCACACAAAAGCTCTCAGTAACTCACCCACCGACTCTTGCATACATAATATTATTGTACCTGATTCTGGTTTCCCATAACACAGCTTTCATTCCATTTGCCAAACATTGCTAGTCTATCTCAGCCATTGATTCATTATTCATCACAAATGATCACATTTCCAAGCACATAATTACTCTCACAGCTGCGGTCTGGTACAACCCCCTCTTTTTCTCCCCACTCCCCCTACACTGCGTCTTTCTCCCTTTCTCTCAGCAGTCTAGGAGGCGGTTTAAATACTGAACATTGTTTGATCTAGGCATGCTGGCGCAATGGAAAGAGACAGAGTTCCATTCAATTTCCTCATCAGAAACTAAACGGTAGATTCGGCAGTCTATGAAATATTTATAGTAACTCATACTGGATCCAGTGTGAAGGCAGTACACCTCGCTGTCCATCGGTTATTACTATCACAGCTGCAAATGGATTAAAGCTTGAAGAGCATGAAATATATGTGTGTGCTTGCTTGCCCATGTAGATAAGTAAGTGTGTGTGTGTGTGTGTGTGTGTCGATGTTTGGTCCCATGCGAGTTCAAATCAACACACACACATACATTACTGCCCTGTACTGTCCTGCTCTAACCCCTCGTGCAGAGGGAGACCTGAGCAGGCGTCATTTGTTATTCACAGTGGGTAGCTTACTGTCACAGGTGAGAGGAAATAAGCTCCCCAAAGACTGATCAAGTAAGATAGAGAAGTCCCACTATTGATTTAACCTCACAATATCTACCCTAATACCTAATATAATATAATATAATACATCAAAATAGCACCACACTTCAACGGTAGCATAATGAGGGTCCCTACATGTATAAACCAAAGCATTGAGAACTTGGTAAGTGTACAGACAGTTTATTAAAAAGATAGTTTAGAAAGACAGTAGCGTTCACGTATACAAGCAGGCGCCGTCTTGGGAAATGACCAATCGAACGATGAACGCCGTGTTTGAGCTACTGAGTTACTGGTTACTGGTTGCACGGCGTTTGTCGTTCGACTGGTCATGACTGGTTTTCCCAAGATGGCGCCTGCTTGTATACGTGAACGCTACTGTCTTTATAATCTATCTTTTTAATAAACTGTCTGTACCCTTACAAAGTTCTCAATGCTTCGGTATACATGTAGGGACCCTCATTATGCTACCGTTGAAGTGTGGTGCCATTTTGAGCCTTGTTAGTGGTGTAGAAATAGCGATTTCTTTTTACTTTACCCTCTGCCCCGACGACTAGTTTTATAAACTAATAAGCGGGGTTTGCGCTATAGACACATTCGATTAGCATGAAAACATGTCCCAGAGAACGATCGACTCAGTATACATATGTTATTAACCCCTAGGTTAATTTTGCGCCGGAATTGTCCTTTAAGTAATCAGTATTTTCACTAAATGTCTGGAATTGAAAATATCAGTTTTTAGCTGTTTTCATTTCCGTGGCAGCTTTACATAATTTTGATTTCCTGTTTTTCATTTAGTTTTTCATCTTTTATGGTCTCCATGTTTTACATCCAGCTTATTATTTACTTTCAAGCAGCAGTGAAAGGTGTTCTTCCTGAGTTCTTTGCTCACTGCAGCAACTGGCTCCTTGGTGCGGGTGAAGATTACACTAATAATAATCAGGCTACTAGCAGGGCTTGTAATGGTGCTAATTGAAGAGATTATTACAACCAACATCTGAACTGGAGGAGGCAGCTTGCCTCCCTGGTTTTCTCCCTCTCCTCCCTCGCTCTTTCCTTTTTCTCCTCCCTCCGTCATCTCTCCCTTCTTCTCTCACCCTCTTCTCAGGCAGATGGTTTTGATGAGCACCCACTGTGAACCTTAAGTGTTTCTGCTGGGATTACAAACACTGGGGAGGGGTCCCTGCAGTGTGGGAGGGGGGAACCATGGACACAGAAAGGAGGCAAAGGACTGTTGGCTTGGTGGGGGTGCTGTAAGAGGCCATAGGGGATGGATAAGGGACAATGTGGGCTTAAACAGGCCTCCATGTCGCGGTCTTTTCCTTACGCATGCTTGTCTTTAGGCATCTCAAGGCCCCCTGCAGTGAAAAAGAGGCCCAGAACTTTAACCTGCATAGATCTGGACTCTGTTTGCCCCATGTTGGCCATGCTCTTTATATATTTACTCTTTAGCCAGGGAACAGGCGTCTTTCCTTTTTTTTATTACTGTAATGTGTTAGGAAATAATATGTCATTAAACCATGTGTACACACACTATGTAGGGAATGATTCAAAAGGTTCAGTAGCCAGAGTGGAGAGCTACAAGTGCAACAACAGGCAGTAAATGAAGTTAAATAGTAGTTATGGATGACCTCAGTGAGGTTGCTTTTGGAGCATTTGTGATGTTCATGAGAAATGACGAGGAGTTTGGTTGTGAATTTTTTGGATTAAAACAACAATAAAAGACACAAACAAGAAGGGGAGTGTATTTCTGTCATCATAAGAAGACTTAAGAATGCAACAAAGAAGTAACACCATATTCAGCCAGACTCCTCTTTCTGCTTATACTGTGTCCACGCACAGACACATATGGACTCCACTACAGAGCACCTTTCTCTCCCCATTCTCCCTTTTGTCTTAGCTGAAGACTAGCCGATGGTCCCTGCTTGTGCATATCAATAGGGATAGAGTCCTATCTTCTTGTTTGTCTTTGCCAAAGGTTCTGGCTTTGCCTTGTGGCTCTCAGGGAACTGCCCTTGCCCCTCCCTTTCTATTCCTTCATTCTCCATCTCTCTCACCCAGTGTCACTTCTCTACCTTCTTTCTTCTTCATCTCTAGAGCGCAGTGCTGTGTAGACTCTGATTGGCATTACAAGACAAGAGTGTGGGGGTAAGTTGCTGGCTAGCTTCTGAGCTAAGCTGGAGAGCAAATGTTTGCCAGGGAAGTAGAGGGTAGAATAGGGATGGCTGCTGGTTTCGGGTTGTCCGTGACCAGACCAGTTGTCCTGGGGATTTCCCTCCTCTGCTGCCCCTCGGGGCTGGGCCTGGGCCCCATCTCTACTCCGCAGCTGGGAGACATATAGGAAGCAAATGCAGACAGGGCTACAGAGCTGAGAAAAGGAAGGTTGGATCCAAAAAGGAATGAAAGAAAGGCATCTGGTGCCTAGGGGAGACGAAGAAAGAGAGCGAGAGAGAGAGAGAGAGCTTGTGACTGTTTAACGGACACCTTTCCTTCTCTTTGATTTGCTTCCAGCCAGGGATTACAGGCAATTGGCATTTACAATGATTGGAACATTAATTTTGCCGTGAGGCGTATTGCCCAGCAGCTCAGCACCACGGCCAGTCTAGCTAATGTTGTATATAACTGGCTCGCACACCCCCTGCCTCATCTCAACACGAACAGCAACGCACAAATCAGTAGCGTTGTATTTGTTACTAAGAGTTTGATTTAAATCCTGTTCTGCTCTGTTAAAGGCATTTCCTTTACATGTTAGCTTCTGTATGTCCAAGTCAGGCTGATGGATACTTTTCATCATTGGTGCCATATTCTGCTTATTAAAATATACTGCTCAGTGTCATATAATTACATTCCAACAATACCCCATTGTTTTAAGTCAAACTGGTTTAAGCTAGTAATTGTAAGTACATTTTGCTGTCTAAAATTAGTTACTCAGGGATAGTCCCGGATGAAATATAATTGTTTTTATTTGTTGCAGTCTAACTTATCAGTGAGATGGCTGTTGTGGCAGACAGGGGGCAGCATTAGACAGTATTGCTCCTTCTATGCTGGCTGCTGTGGCCAAAACAGGCTTTGTAACTGAGGGCTGCAACAAAAACTTTGGCTACCTGCAGAAGCTATGGCAAGGCATTGTGTCACCCCGTTGTTCGGTTGCTATATGTTCTAAATTACTTGTTGTTTTTGACATGGTTTCATCAGATTCTCATAATATCCTTAAACTTTTCATATAGTCAGAGAAGACCTGTGTGAGTGACTGCCTGCAGATTCTGGCGGTATAGTTTCAGGTGGGCAGGCCTGGTGTGTGTAGCTGTGTTTTCTTTCTCTGTTGAGATCAGGTTGTCCTCTGCCAGTCTAGCAGTCACCAGTCTATCTCCACTCCCCTCTTCCTCTACCACCTCTCACCTTCATTCTCTCTGTGGTGGGCATTAGTTTGTTGTTTCTCTGATGCTGCTTTAACCTCTGACTGCAGCCTCTTCATTACTAGTGTTTATGCCTCTCCTTTCTTCCCTTTTCTACTCTATTCATCGGCTGGCCAGCCGGTCAGTCAAATCCCTGTAGTCCGGCTGGTCAAACATAGATATTACACTCTGTAATAACACTGGCCACCCGCTCTGACCCCAGCCCGCTATCCTGGTCATGGCTTCTCTTCATAATGATAGGCACAGAGCAGTGTGGTGTGGGATTTACTATAGAAAGACAAAGGATGGACTGTGCCACTCATTTATTATTGTTCTTTTATTTGTTTCACAGCTTGTTTGTACTGCAAATTGCTTTGCTGTGCCAGGCCCAGCACAAATAAAGTATTATTTCTTTGAGAGATTAATAACGTAGAATATTTACTGTTGCCTCGATAAAGGGATAAATTCAGTTTTAAATATAATAATTTCTGCAAGCAGCCCGTTGTATGTTTGTTCCCTCAGACACCCACACATATACAGATAAAGATGCAAAGTGTAGTAATATTGGAGTATTAAGGTGAAAGCGCCCATGCAAAGTCTGCCCCTGCTGTCTTCTTAGCTCAGTGTTTTGCAGCTGCTTTCCTACTTTGCCTGACATTGGCTTTGACTTTGTGTTTGTAGCGTATTTAAGTTTCCACCTCCATGACCAGCAGCCCTGCATATGCCCAAGGATCCTTCTCTCTTCAGTGCTTTTTACAAAGACAGGATTTGACCTGTGTGTAGAGGGATCTTTGCTCCACAATTGACAGTTTTCTCAGCATCAGTGTCCAGCCCTGCGGGCCTGAAGGGCAGAATTCTGCTAAACAAATGCTCTAAAATCCACGGCCGCCAGCGTTCAGACGCCGACGGGGCTTTGATCACCTTCAGCTGGCGCACATCAGGCTGGCGTTAGGGCTTTAAACCAACAACTCACTGGACGGTGTAACACGGCGCTCGGTGAGACAGGCGCTGCTGGCTGCTAACTGTTTAAAAGCACGGAATGTTATTAAGTGATGCAGATACAGCGTCTGCGCATGAATGGGAAAAGAGAAATACTGTTCATTTCAGAGCGTGGGGCTGTTGTTGCTGGGCATTAGCTGTGGCATCTGAAGAATGCTGATAACACTGCATGTCGGCTGTCTTTTTTATTTTTTTTCTACTCCTTTCTTCTTTGGACTCATCTCCTCCTTCATTCTCTGCCTCCATCCTAGTTTTTCCTCAAGCTGCTGAATAGAGGACACTTTGATGTCGCCCTGGCTGTAATTTATAACATTGTATTTACTGTTAAATTAATCATGGGAATAGTTTCCACTTCCAGTTTTAATATTACTTAATAATGAAATAATGGTAAAGAGTATATGTGTGTGTGTGTGTGTGTAGTATATATATATATATATATATATATATATATATATATATATATATATATATATATATATATATATAGTTGAGCTGTCTGTAATGTTTTTGTATTTTATCTTTTTGTGTCACTAGTGCTGTGCGGGTCTGATTTTAGTACTTTGAATATACACTAACAATTGTATCTTGCCTTTATGTTTGCAGGTGAAGAGGAACGTTTCAGACTTAACTAACATCCCAGTCCGGCATCAACAGTGGGAAGGATGGCCCGTGTCAGCGTCTGATGACTCTGTAAGAAGCACAGGCACACAAAAACACAATTCAAAATGTAACACTTGTTACTCAGACTTGCTATAACAGTTCTATAGAAAGAAAACAAACACACATATCTTCACTTTTCTGTGAACTGTAAATGCTGCCTATACGTTGCCCTCTGATTCTTGGATCCAAGACAGCCTTCTCAAAGATAATTAAAAGTCGAGCCCAAATTAAAGCCTGTCACATGGCATGACAGATTATTGATTTACATTATTTTAAAACTAATAGTGGAAACTGTTCCACACTCTGTACGCCATCCCAAAACCATCTGTCAGAAGCATGAGAGTAAGATGTTGAAGCTAATTAAGATGTCAAAGACGGTTCCCATCCTGTGTCCTCTATCTGTGGACATTAAAGCTCACATCATTGAGTCCCGCTGACCTCTCCCGTCCCAGGGTCGCCCTTCCCAGCCATTCACCCTGCACACAGTCAAGCTGATCAGAAGCAGCCCTCATACAGAACCTCCAAGAACCTCTGACCCCTTTTGTCTCACCCCTTCTTTGACAGCCTATGTGTTCCCATGCTAATTGTATGGGATGGTTTATCATGCTACATTGAAGAGCTGTTGTGCACACATTCTTGTGTTAACCCCTACCTAACGTTTTCCTTTTAGATCTATGTGATTGTTGTTTGGTTTGGAGTATTGGTATTGACTTTGTTTCTTTTTGTTCAAGTGTTATCATGTGTCCAAAGCCAGAACTGGCTCTACTGTAACAACTACACTACATACTGTATGTTCTATTCCTTTGTGGTAGTGTACATTTGGGATTAATAGAGTAACCTGTTTTCTATGCACAGATACAGTCGGTTCTATATATCAATCATTATTCATGTTTCAAAAACTCCAGGTGAAAGAACAATAACTGCACCTATATTTATGACTCAAAGTGAAGCTTTTAAGATTAACAGTGAAAGCAAATACATTACACCATTAATGTGCATACAAGGGCAAAGGACAAAAGGTTATGCATCCTTTCAATACAGGAGATATGGCAACCACAACCTGCAGCTTAAGCTTCATGACGTTGCTGTTAACACTCATGGAGGAAGAGAGCTAACCACAGACATTTCTAAAAAACTGTGTTCAGGAAATTGTAGTGTCCAGCTGCAATAGTTTTAACTCAAGAGTTTGTAGTTCAAAAACCGAAAGGGATATGATCAATTAACATATTTTCAGTGATTAATTACTTTTTGTGAGTTTTGGAATACACAATACATAAAATATGTTTCCTTTACCTCAATAACTTATATTTGTATCATGGAAACATTATTACATCACAAAGCCTTAAAATATTAATTCAGGTTCTATTTTTTCATAATCTAAAATAATTTGCAACTGTAAGGAATCAAACAAGACTCGTTTTTAAATATTTATGAAAAAAATATTGTGCATTTTTAAGTGATATTAAAGGATTTTGATGTATTTCATTTGCAAAAAATATGTGACCTAACCACTAAAAATCAGCAATGCACACATTTGTGAATTTGATCACCAGGCAGGCCCTGCCAATCTCTATGTAATGTTAAGTAAGGATAAGGAAAAATATTTTTTTTTACCTTTTGTATTTTTGTGATCTGCATTCTGATGATCAGTGAACCTTTACCAGTTAGCTGTGGATATGATTGCCAGGGATCATGAATTGATTGCAGCTCATTGTGGCATCATAGGCCCGGTTGGCACCTGCCTAACACACATCTGCAGCGTCTGTGTTTCCTGGATGAGGAGATATTAAAAAGCACAGAGACAGAAGTGTAATAATGGCCTCTGCTCTAGCCACAGCCCTCTTATTGAAACGTCTGAAGGTATTAACAGAAAAAGCCCAGGGCTTGGCTGGCCTAGCTGGCGGGTAGGGAGCCTGTGTTAGTGTCTAGCTCATTAGCCCAGTCTCATCTCCCAGGGTTTGGGCCAATAAACATGGCAGCCAGAGGCCCCAGAATACGCTTATCTCTGCGCACTAGCCCGCTTTCAGTGGAATTGATTACTACTTAACTCTGCTTTGCCTTTTAAGTGTGTGATGTAACTGCGTTTATAACCTGCTTGGATTTGTGTTTGTGTGTGTGCATATTTGCATTTGCGTGTTTGGAAATGTGCCTTTCTTGTTGTACACACTGTGTCTAGGGCTTGGTATCAAACTTTAATACTTTTTGAGAAACCAACTGAACTGTGAAATAGCCATTGAATGTTTTGGGAAAATGTTTCCTCATTGTTTAGGTCATACATTTCCTTTTGCATTCCAGTTTTTATATTGTACTGTATTTTATTTAGGTGAAGTTCACAAAATAAAACATTAAAGCAGTATTTAAGATGATCTTAGGTTTCAATAGAACAATATTTCTATTTTGCAGAACACTTGTATTTTAGACTTTTGGATTTAAGTGTCATTTTTGTATCAGTGTGGTATTGTATTGACCACATTTTTTTAAACAATAGCCAGCACTAACTCTGACAATACCAGTGTAGTTGCCTCTAGCATGAATGCTGTAGCAGTTGAGTTGGTAGTTCCTTGTTGAATTCTCAGACAGGTTGGTTGCTGCATTAAAGAGTCACAAGTGGCACAAACATGTTCCTGTTATAGTTAATCTAATTGATCAACTTATTCAGTGTATCTATGTCAACTGTCAGTAGTTTTGTGTTCTGAGGAAGAGATATTTGAGTGGTGGCATTGTTTGTTTATGTATTGTTGGAGCGTAGGAAATTATTTTGTTAGAAAGAAATTCTCAGCTTTCAGGGAAACTAGTAGTTATGTGTTACGTAACCCTCCCTGATACTGTCCACTCAATGTGTTTCATTGTTTATTGTGCTCTGTATTAGTAGAGGTCTTATGGAGAGTTGAAATTGGATCAGGATGGATAATGCTCAAGTAACACTGGACAACAGATCAGTTCATTCAGTGCACTGTGTCATTGTATGTCATGTTAGACCAAGGACGTTGAAT
Organism: Sander vitreus; assembly: GCF_031162955.1. NCBI lineage: Eukaryota > Metazoa > Chordata > Actinopteri > Perciformes > Percidae > Sander > Sander vitreus. The sequence goes on from NC_135863.1 coordinate 17,508,061, forward strand.
GTAAAAGGAAGTGGCACAAAGTGTAGCTGAAGCAGTAGCAACGTGAGGTGATGCTCATTTCTAGCAGGCAGATTGTGTTGACCTGGGTCACATACTGGTTTGACATAATTGTCAGTGTTTATGCAGAGGATATACTGTAAATCACAACACTGTAAAAAACATTAACTGCACCATTAGTTTATCTCTGTTCTACAATGTTTTTCATGAACTCCTACAATGCAAGCCTCAAATGTGGCTGCTAATGTGAACACCTTTCTCTTGTTAAACTATCCAACATTGTCCCAGAATAATGTACTTGTTTCAGTACCTGGTGTGACACCCAAAGCACACCTGACACATGAAAGCGCACCTTTTTCAGCAGTTTGATATATAGATTCATTAGAAGACGGTTTATAGTATTTGCCAGAGTAGCCAAGTAGAAGATCATGTGGAGAAGCACACTGTCAGTCTTTTGTGTGTGTTTGTTTTCACATTTCTATTAACTGTCATCAGATTTACTGCATCACAACAACGTTGATAGTACTAGAAAAGTCCTACGTCAGAAAAAGAAACTATTGAATTTTACTGTAGTTAACACTTGATGGAATTAATTTTACTCCCAAATAGATTAAACCAAATACTCCAGCATAATTTGCAAATACCGTGTTCTAGCTCAGCCTTCCAGTTCCTCCTTCTCATGGCTTTGGCAAAGCTTTTTTCAACAGTGCTCAAAATGATGACTAGAGCTTTTGGCAACAGTCGATTTGAGAGTGCACCTGGACATTAACTTCCTGTGCTTCTACTATTCCTTTGCCTAAACAGTACAGCGTGGAGAGTTTCCAGACGGGCCTCATCTCATTGGAGCTGTTTTGATCTTTCCTCCACACCTTTTGGAGTGATTGACAGCCAGTGGGACATCCTTATTGCATCCCCTCATCTCCTCAACCCCCACCACCACCCACTGTTCCTTCTAGCCAGTAATTGCTGACATTTATGCAGTGTTTCTTGGTGTTTGCTAATGTATTAATGCTGGAGAGCCTCGGAGGTGCCTTGCCTTGTAGGCCAGCACCTCCCTCCAGTTCCCAGCTGGCATTAATGGAATCCTCCTCTACCTGATAGGGGCCTATTAAACCGAGGATTTATTGAGGGGGGCTTGGTGGTTACCAAAGCAACAGGGCTCAGCAGTAAGCTCAGGCAGAGCCCCCCTCCCTTGTGAGATTGGCTGCCTTCAGGTGACATTCAGCACCAAGTTAGTCCGTCAGTCTCATTTTCTATCTCTTCTAACTGTTTGCATGCGTTGTGTGAAGCTCACATTTCACAGATATGGTTGTGCTTGTTAAGCATCCCACTGATCCAACAGTAATTTATTTATGCCGACCTTAGCCTCTAGCTCTGTATTTGCATTTGTTTGTGTGTGTACATACATTACACACACTGCAGGACCCCAGATACTAATCAAGAAAGGCATATCTTCACTAAAGCTCAAAGGAGCCTGAAACATGGAAACCAACAGGTGTTAAGGGTGGGGCTCACTTAGCTGGCTCCCTTATCCCTATCATGTATTCATTTGTCTTATAATCCCCATACTTCCTCTTCTGTCCATCACATTTCTCTCTACTGCCTACTCTCTCCCACTTTTGTCGCTGTTCTTCCCTTGCTCAATCAAAGAGAAAGTGGAGTAAGGTGGTACTCTGGTTGTGGTTGCCATCAGTGCAGCTGTCAGTAGTAATTATCTCACACTCACAGCCAGACACCTAATCCAAACACTGCCTACACTAGAAAAGAAAAAACGAAACACGGAAAGAATGAAGGGAGAGAAAGAAGGGTAGAGAAGGGAAGAAAGGGTTGAAGGGAAGAGGGAGGGGGTAAGGGAGAAAAAATTCTTTCCCTGTATCGGCCCCTGAATGCTTAGAGCCTCAATGCAAGTGTTAATTAAAAGAATCCAAAAAAGAGGAGCCAGTTCCTTTGTGTGGAGATGTGGGAGAGGGTCATTTGGGGGGGTTAACCTCATCCCCCCACCCCCTGCGCCCTGCGGCACTTCAGCCTTGTTTCCACGTTTTACCACTGAGCCGCCAAGCTGCACTTGTGTACCTGAACATCAGGAGAAGCCATCGGGTCAAAGCGAGGAAGAGGATTGAGAGGCACTCAACTCATTTATTTCCTCTTTTCACCTCTTCTCCTTGCATCCATGTCAGCCCAAACCCTCCAGGCTGTCTTTGACAGGGGAAGTGATCAACTTTATTTATACACTTATTAGGCCCTCAAACGAAAGCCTCTCATTGTGAGTAGTGGGGGTAAAGGGTTTATGGGGATCCTCTCGGCAGCCGCTGTTAAGATTCTCACGTTTGATTGCCACTCGATTGGGGAATAGGCAGAATAGACTTGGGGCCATGCCTTCACATCCTTAAAGCTCAGACCCTGTATGTCTTTGTCCGGCTCAATACTTACAACTCTCTCAGTGCTAATTCAACCCTCAGGCCTGAGAGCCATCATGTCTCAAATGGCCATAGCTTTTCTTTAAGTCACTGTTTTTTTTTTTTTTTTTTTCAACAAAAAGTATTGCTAACTAACTTTACTTTTACTGTTGGGGGAATGATGTTTTTGGTTCTTCTCTGGAAAGATATGAATAACACAATGATCTAATGAACAGGACCAGACTACTAAATTAGAGTTAAGTTACATGAGCAAACACGAGGCAATTCAGTAAAGTGTTCTTCGTAGGTGTTCCAGGGATACTCCGCTGTCCTTGCTGTGACATTTACACACTTTTAATTGTCAAGAGTACACTCGCTACTAATTGGTAATACACGAGAAATACAATCTGTTTCTTCTATTATCCGTGTGTTCACGTCTGTTACTGATTGTGGGGTGACTGAAAGGTTTTAATTTACTGAGAAACAAAATTTATATTTTTAATATATATATTTCTGTTTCACTGTTGGCTTGTCCCTTTAGCTGTGATGTCATTCTTTGTTTGTGTAGTTTCAACATTGCATGGCAGTCTAGCCTCTGCTTTTTTTGAGCAGTTTTTTTTGCTTAAGACAACATGGAGGAAGAACACTCATCAGGATAATATTCATTCTCGAACTGTCAGGGGAGATACTGCGTTTCTCATATCTTCCTCTTGGTTACTAAGCTGATGGGAATTTAAGACACAGTGGTTAATATTGTAATCCGTAGAGTCCAGGCTGCAATAAATTGTAAAATGGTTGTTCCTCTCCTGGGGATCAGATAAAGTTCATTATCTTGGTTGCATTCCTTATGTATGTACAGCCACATCTAAGGGCCAAAGAACATGAGGTGGACATTATGAACAGAATCACAGTATATATAATTTATTTTATATCACAATAACAATCTATATTGTGATACAGTATCTTTTCTGAAAAATCAATTAAGAAACTGTTTATGGATTCAAAAACCAGGCTGGAGTGTCTGTTTAGTTAACCCAGTGAAAAGAAATACCTGACAAATCAAGGTGCTTCATCATATCAATGCAAAAATCACCGTAAAGCAGTCCTCCTCATTGATTTTTAACATTGCCTCAAATGGTCTAATACACCCAAAGTTAGATAGATAGTTAGGGATAGATAGATTATGGTAAACAGTTGACAGTAGGCCACAATTGTCCAACTGTTTATTGTGCAAATATTTTGGCTTTTGGCTGTGGCTAACTTACTTTCTAACACTGGAAAGATAAGGTAGTGTGACAATAATAGACAGCGTGGCACTTTGTCAGATATGTTGGTTCTTATCAGTGCCAGGTACACAGCAGTACTCACTAGTAAGTCCATGTTGCTGACAAGGTCTAGTGCTTACACTGTTCTCTCATGCTATAGAGGCTGAGGCCAGTATAAGGAACCACTCTACTTTAAGAGAGACAGAGAGAGAAACTCCCTGCGGTCTGTGTAGTCCTTTTCAGACTCAATTGGCGTTGCATGTAATCGTCTCCTGATTCAACCATGTCCAGCTGCTCTTTGTGTGTCTTAGCACCCGACAATGGAGCAGATCACAGGACCTCTGCAGGGGACGAGCAGCTTCTCTGCCTCTTATCACACCCAGCCTGCCTGCCCTGCCTCAGCCCTGTTGTTTAGATGTTCACTCTCCCAGAAAAGTATTTGCATCTGGGCTTTCTGCTCTCCTCTTAACAATTAGTATGTCAGTGAATATATTGTTGCATTATTGTGACAAGTATCAGTACATTTAGGCTATAAGTCATGGTTTGATTGTTAACAGTCCTGCTTTCAGTGGTTGCTGTTGACAGGAATTAACAAAGGTGTCTTCATGCTGAGAAAAGTTTGACATTTAGATTTTTTATTTTTTTTGGGGGGGCATGTTTTTATATGATGGGAATCAATCCATACACTATACAAATAATGGACGTAGCAGCAGTGACGTCGGCCATTTTTTGTGGAATACGGTTTTGAAGCTTACAGTTTGACAATTTGACCGGCGTCATCCTAGTTTTTTTTAAACTGGATGTGGCGATTTTTGGACAAGAAGGCGGAGCTGGGGAGGATGAAGCGGCTAACCCGGTGATGTCTTAGTTTTTAATGGTGCTGCGCTAAGCCAAACGCTAAAGAGGGAAAGTTAGGCATAGACAACACCCAAAAACAAGTTCATGGCTACTTTAATGTACACAGTACGGATTGCTAATCCTCTACCATGATTGATATGTTGGCGTGTAGCCCCGCCCCAAAGCATCCCCTGCGTTATCGTCAAATTTAACATATATGGGACCATAATTTACAAAATGAACATCATGCTGTATTGAAGAAGACTTGAAAGTAGCGATTGAAACCATAACCTCATTATTAAAATGTTTACTGAGGTAATAAATCAAGTGAGAAGTAGGGTCATTTTCTCATAGACTTCTAAATAAGCTGCCTTCTTTTTGCAACCAGTGGAGTCACCTCCTCTTGGAAATTGGATAGAATGCAGGTGCAAGGCATTCTTGCATTGGGTTAACTTTTCATACCCGGAAGCTCTGGCCATTATTTTTTACAGTCTGTGAAATAATCTAAAATCTGCCACAGCACTTCTTATAAAGGGGAGAATCTTGAGTTTCGCACTACATCCTGAAACTGCCTTGCCTGTATTGTTGATGTCCCTTGGGGTCCAAGCCAGGAGACACCAGCTGTAATGAGTCCCTGCTGAACGCTGACATTTTCAGTCCTGGCTTAGGATTTGGGAGCTCATTAGTCAGGTGTTCGTATACTACAAACCAGCTACTGCAGGTGTACAGAAACCTCATCAAGCTTTTCCCCTGATTAGAAAGATGAAGCCTGTGTTTGAGAGTCATAAAGTATCTCAGGATACGGTCTATGCATCTACAGCCTGGGGAAACCTAGTCCAAAATACGCTAACCACAGTATTTGAGAAGGTACTATGATGTACAACTTGAGAGTCAGTTGTGTGAAATTTGTTTTGTTCTATATCTAAGTAGTATATCTATATACTATCTAAGTTCAGTCTTTAAGGTAAGGAGTAGAAATAAGTGACATCCCTCTCGCCCATTAATGAACAGATAGGACTCAATTTTAGTTGATGCTAACTTTGAGTGGACTAAGATTTGGGCAGTAACCAGTTGGTTGAGATCTTATTGCCTAAGATCTCAACCAACTGGTTGGCCTTGCTTGTTAGGCTAGACGTAATCACTCTTTCATTATGTTCCCTGTTTTTAGATGACGCTAGCTGTCTCTGGGATCAGCTATCCTTGCCATCACCTCAGTGTTTGTCGAAGGTCCTCACCAGCCAATTCCCAGGAACCCACAGAAGAGGTATATACACACACTCTTTCCTGTGGATTGCTTTCTCCTTGGGCACTGTGTATACATGCTAACTTGTAAAACACTGTAAAGAAATGCTTCTTTTAATTACTCTTGTTGAAATAAATCTGGAAATGAATGAATCATTTATGTTTACAGTGTGCAGATGTCCATATGGTCAGCGACAGTGAGGGGGATGATTTTGAGGATGCGTCAGAGTTTGGTGTGGACGATTCAGAGATGTTTGGAATGGGCTCCTCTACCTGTCGGAAAACACCTATGAGTAAGCACAGTGGAGCATCTTAATGTTAGATTAGAGTTCCTAATTTTAGCTCCAGGTATTGTATTTTAGCTCCAGGTATTGTATTTTAGCTCCAGGTATTGTATTAAATGCCAGTGACATGCATCTCAAAGCTTGACCATAAAATATTTGTTGTCCCTTTACAGTGCCAGAGAATAGTGAGAATGAAGCTGATGCCTTACTGCACTTTACTGCTGAATTTTCTTCAAGGTGAGCTAAGTGGCAGGTGCTTCTCGTGCTTCAAAGGACTTTAAAATCAAAGAAGGCTGGCATTTAACAATGCGTTTATGTACTGTTTTTCTGTTCTGTGTCGCCTTTAGGTATGGAGAGACCCACCCAATGTTCTTCATTGGCTCTTTGGAGGCAGCGTCTCAAGAGGCCTTTCATGGCAAAGCCAGAGATGTAAGTAAGCTGATTGACTGTTCAGTAACTCATAGGAAGGTTTTTAATTTAGTTAGATACTATAATAGGTAACAAAATCCTGTTTTTCAAACACTTTCAATTTGGACTGTGTAAGATACGAGGCAATGATGTTACCAGTGTTGGCTTGTCCTTTAGCACTGATGTCATCCCTGCTGGGTGAGCAGTTTTCTTTACTTAAGACAACACAGAGGAGCAACACAAACTGTGCTGGATGTTATTCATTCTCTATCTGTCAAGGGAGATGCTGCGCATATCTTCTCCTTCATTACTGTGGTACGGTGGGAATTTAAGACACAGTGGTCAGTATTATAACCAATTTCTGTATATGCCTAGTCTGCAGTCCACACTGCAATAAATTGTACAATGGATCTTCCTGTCCTGAGGACCGGTGAGGTAGAGTTGATTATATTAGTTTGGCAAAAGCTATATGTAAACACACATAATGTAAAAATGGAATATAATAGAGACTGGGTACCTTGTCAGGGATTTTGGTTCTTATCAGTACTCACCAGTCAGTCTGTGTTGCTGACAAGGTCTGGTAGTTACACTTCTCCTGCTATAGAAGATGAGACCATGAAGAATTCCTACCAAAATCTTAGCAGCAGGGGACTAAAAATAGCAAAAAAAAAATGCAAGGGTCTGCATTGGTGTGGTATGTTCCTACAGGAACCAGTGAGAAAATAGTTTGTGCTCAACGAAGTCCAGTTTGAAAAATTCATCCGTGAGTTTGAAGGCTTATCAGATGCCAAAGCACTGCATGGTGGTTTATACACTTGTGAAACAGAAATCTTCAACTGTAGTTTTTCTCCTACATCTCAATAATTGTTTAACAATCCAGTTAGCACATTGTTACACTGTTAGTGCAACAAGGTATTCTTCATGCAATGTGTGCGTGCACATGTTTGATTTACTGCAGTATGTTTCTGGTTTACATTGATATTGCACTATGGTACACCTTTAGCCAGGTTAAACATCTCTTTTTTTTTTTTTTTGCTGGAACCCTCTGCACTGGCACCCAGTCTGCACTGCACTGGCTACTGTCCCATGAGAGGTTGCAGTTTTTCAACACAGAGCTTTTGTTAGTCTGAACGCAGCCTTAGTAGACAAATTATAAAAACCCCAAGAGTAAAATAACTTAACTATGAAGTAACTTAATAATGATTACCTAAAATGGAGGGCATATTAGGCTAAATGCCAATTAGCAGTATTTATAACAGAGGTCTGGCTATGAGTCGTTGATTGCATCATGACTCGCAGAACTCCATAGAGGCCAAATAATCTCTGCCACACTTGCAATGAAGTCTGAAAAATCATAACAGCATATTCCAATCATAAACTGAACTGAGAGCAACAAAATAAATTTAACCAACAGGTGATATGATTGACATTAACAGTAAAAACTGCTACTTCTCATACCACAATAAATGGCCTTCATTTGCAATGTATTTACATTCATACTTCATTTAATTCAAAGTCCTTTTTTATACAGTGTTTGTCTGCCCCGTGTCATGCTGTGTGGAGAAGGCTTTATAGCCACATTGAAATCATTTCGTCAAAACCCTCATCAAATTTTCACCCTGACAGCTGCGGCTTTATTTTTAGCTGTCCACTTTCCCGCTTGTTTTTTTGGCTTTTGTCCTTTTAAGGATGCTTGTATCAACTGACAGCTTGTGTGGATTACAGCCTTATTAGACTGTGAGGACACAGCAAGATGTTAGGGGGGTTCAGATCACCAGGCACACAGAGAGGGAGGGAGGGTGGAATAGATGATAGTAGGGGAACAACGTGGTCTGAAAGAAGAGAAGGATGCAAAAAAGTTAAAGTCAGAGCAACAAACTGAAAGAGAAGAAAGAGAGGAATAAAAGCATGAAAGGCTGCAGGATAAGGGTAAGCGATAGAGAGAGTGTGTAATACACAGAGATGGAAAATAAACCTGAAGAGAAGCTTGGCGTCTCGCCTGCTTCCCAGCTGATCTCCTCTCCTAAGCCAGCACAATATGGCCGATGTCTCCCTGGTGTTCGCACACTCTGTACTGTACCACTGTGCTCTACACAGCGCAGGGGCGAAATAGTATTCTTTTTCACTGTATTTAGTTTTATTCTGGGTGAGCTTGACTTAGTCTGCCAACTGTGTCGTGGTTAGAATGGGTTTAGGGAAGCTGTATATGTGCAAAGAATTTTGCATGAAAACAGAAGCTATTTGATCTGTTCTGTGTTTGTCCTGTTTTGTCACAAGCGTCCTAGACGACAGGCCAAAACATGCTGCTTTTGACGGTTTCATTACACAGTAGCATATGTGCATGACTACGTCGTCCATTCTTACATCTGCCCAGCCATCCCATCCTTTGCTCTTTGCTTCCATTTGAAAGGGAATCTAGTTTTTGTGTCGTCCATCGTAGAGAAAGCTGACATTCATTAACGGGATATTGGAATAGGGCAGATTTGACTGAAGGGGGACTACTCAGTGGGTTTATAAACAGAGGAATCAGTCTCACTCTCTCAAAGCCTGGGAGAGGCTAATCACTAAGCAAAACACTACATTTGATGAAGTGTTTCTGAAGGTGTGTGTTGGGGGACTGTTGAGATAGACTCAATCCATCCTTAATGAAAATGCTTTGGGCTGCTGAGCTGAGCTGAGCTGAACCCTCTTGGGGATCAGTGGTTAGTCAGAGCGTACAGAGAGATAGGCCACCCATCACTAACCTCGATCCTCACTAAATCCCCATCAACGCAGTGGTTAATCACTCTAACCCCACTCTCCTCTGCTCTCCACTCCTCTCCTGTCTGCCACACACAAAGACACATCAAAATTCATAGCCTTGCTGGAGAGGGGAGTTCATGGATTTATCACTGCCAAGTATCTGCTTTAAAAACCCAGCAATAGCCGTGCAGAGTCAAGAGGAAAGAGCAGTGGTGAATCAGAATGGCATATAGATGCTAGATATCTATCAGATCTAGGGCTGTACATCACAAGCAACACTAAGTCATGGTTTATTGACTGCACCTGAAATGATTACTCTCAGGCATAAATAAATGGATTACGGGTTAAATCAATGTAGAGTTACTAAAAGTGCAGGAAACTAAGGTAGAAATGTATGTGGTTTGTTTAATCACACGTCAGAAAGAGTTCCGAATTTGGTGCCGTTTCTGTTATAAAGACGTAATGTGTTTTCTGCAGGGTGTGGAGATCCTCCTGTGTGGTTGGTCATCGATCTGAATGTTTTCTCCCACTATGTGTTCAAGGTCATTAGATCAGTCATTTGAGCTCTTCATTTTGAAGTGTTTGCTTTTCCAGACTGAGCCTGCCATCTGTAGAGCAATCCCTACCTGGACTTCTCTGTCCTTCTTTCCTGCTGTACCTTTCTGTGTATGTCTGTATCTTACTCACTGGTCCCCTCTGAACCCTGTTAAACATACTGTACCTGTGAATCAAAGCCTCTTCCTGATGTGACACAAATGTCATCCATAGAAGACAAGCCTTTGATTAACCCATTAGCTATCTGTCAGGAAAAAGCCCTAGAGAAATTCCCTTAAAGGTCCCACAAAAAGGCTTCAATTTTAAAGAATAAATCCAGAGTGTGTGTCATATATATATATATATATATATATATATATAGATATATATATATATATATATATATATATATATATATATATATATATATATATATATGCATATATATATATGCATATATATATATATATATATATATATATATATATGCATATATATATATACATATATATATATATATATAGAGTATATATATATATATATGCATATATATATAGTGCATATATATATATATATATGCATATGCATATATATATATATATATATATATATATATATATATATATATATATATGCATATGCATACAGTATGTGCTGCAATATGAGACAATACAATTTGGTTATATTAGCTTTCCCTTAAATGCAGAGTGCCCTCCACAGCTGTGGTTGTGACTTCATGTCGAGTGAGTGACACTTTGTAGTTGAAGGCTAGAGCGTAGGGGGATTAGTTTGGTTGCTTTCTGTTTTTGTTTTTTTTGTTTTGCAATAGGTAGTGTTCATGCTATGTGCACACACTATATTTTGCTAGACACTCAAATAAAATACCAAAAGTAAATAGAGTGATTTCAGACACAGCCTATAATACAGCAAGCCTGCATGAAAAATGTAATTTCTGTAATTACTATCAGAAAGCCCTGTTGTTTAGGTTGCATCATTTGATCAACCGTCAACAGAAAAGTTTTTTTTTTTATAAACATAATAGAAAGATAAATATATCGTTCCTCCATGGCCATGGAGAATACCTGCTTATGATTGGTTGGAGGGTAGTAAATAAAGTAAATACGCAAAGCTTGAAGGCTTCTCCTAATTATTGAAGAAATAATTTCTAAATATAATTACCTCTATAATAACTACATTAACTGTTTAACTATAATTTACATTATTCTAATGTTGAAAAATATAGTACAAGGACAAAGCTTGAATTTAAAAAGTGCATTTTCCTCAACATGTCACTACTACTTAAATTGTACATTGATGGCTGGCAAGTGACAATGGTATGTGGGATAATTGACAATGAACAGTAGAGTTATAATGTAGGGGGTTAATAGCCTCTGTGTTCTCCTCGGCTGTATTTTTCAGTAGTTGTATGGCTCATGGATTATCCCTTAAAACATATCTAAGAATCTTCTGTCTGATAATATTGCTGTTTTTATTCATAATTAAATTGTTACGAAAACTATGCTGTTTCAGCAGGACATTTACTAAAGTAATTTGCTAAAATGTCAACTCTCCTCAGAATAAGGGAAATTAAAGCTATAGTGCCCAAGTATTTTATATTAATGAACGTCCGTTACATTCAAGCCATTGCCAAATTAGTTGATACAAAGCTAATAAAGCCTATCAGCTCCACAAAACTCTCTGTATTTCTCAGTATGGCTATGTTTACAAAATGGTGTCGTCTGGCAACTTTCGCGCACAGCAGCTCGAGTGATGTGTTTTAAGTCCCCACTGAGAAAGGAGAACAGCAGCGTTCAGCTTTGGAGACGAAGACGACATAACAATTACAAGATAATTACCTCTTCTGAAGAGTCGGTCATGTTTTTTTTAACCTCCGTGTCCTTGATTTGACGGGATAAACTACTATCAACTGAATGGAGGAGGGGTGGGGGATCACTGAAGGCTTGTATCATGTGGACGCGCCGACAGTGTTGTTGTCATTACTTAGAATTCTTCATGGGGGCGACAGAAACTACGCACTATAGCTTTCAATGTCAGGTATTAAAGTGATGGTTCAGAGTAATTTCACCCTAGGGTCCTTTGCACCATGACCTCGAGCCAAACAACCCCCCATAAGCCTTTTTCCCTTGTTATAATGTTGGTCGAGTTAGCGTTATCAGCTGGTTAGTTTAGTGCAGGCGCTAATGGATCCAGGTTTGTTATTCGTAATTACCCCACTAATAATGCCCAAAATGATACCAAACTTCTACAGTAGTAAATAGGTTCTGTACTCATAAAACGGATTGGATTGGAAAGTTTGTAAGTACACCAGGAGTTTATTTAAATATCACTTGCCTGCTGGCTTCTGCTCTCTGCTGCTACTGCTACCGGGCAGTAAGAGTGCTTAGGGACGTCTACAAATTACAACACCGAAAAGAGATGCAACAAAAATATGTATTAATTTAACTTAAGTAAGCGCTGTAGTACAACTAGCAGGAGACAAGTTATAATTGAGGTAAGTTTGGAGACACTACCTTATTTAATCATTAAATTAATAAATATTTTAGTTGTATCTCTTTTCGGTGTTGTAATTTGTAGACGACCGAAAAGACGACGGCACGGAACACACCAAACAGACTCTGTTTGGTGTGTTCCGTGCCGTCGTCAGTTGGAGGAACCGTCGGCGTTCATTTGGGCCGATTTGACTTCTCTCAAAATCTGACGAAAATCTCTTAAACTGACCTTTGATGATCTGAAATGAAGACAGATTCAGCAACTGTATGGCCTATTTCTTGCTTAAAATGTTTTCAGAAACACATTTCGGTGAACTATTTTCGTAAAATATGAGATTGTATTCCGAACGTGCCGCCATTATGGTCTGTTTTGAAATTTGGGAGAAGCCAGACCCACGTGACGCGTTCGTCCAATCAGCTGCCGGTTTTCATTTTTTGGGGCGACAATACAGATTAGCGCCGCCTGCTGTTATGGAGACGTATTACGTCTCGTGCACGCACAGAACGTACGCTCAAGTCGGCGTTGCTTCGGTGTATTCCGAGGCACTTTTTTTAACAACTCGGGGAGACTGATCAGTCCGACTCGGTCATCGGGTTGGTGTGTCAGAGCCTTTAATTGTACAGTCAGAGGCTCACGCTGAATCAATGCAAACACTGTTTATTGTGTGAAATCTTTAGTTTCTCTCACACTCACACAAAGCAAGCTTAGATTCAGGTGAGCAGGTGTGAGGAAGGGCTATGGGGTCACTATCTAGCTCAGGTTAGACCTAGTAATTTAGCTGAACTGAGGGATTTGCTCCTCCCTGCTCAGACAGGCAATACAAAAGATCTGACTTGAAAGCGGAGAGGGAACAGAGGGGTATGGACAGTTTAACTAAGATGAAGGAGTTCAGTTGGCGAAAATGCCCACTTTGATTAGTCTTTACACTTGCTCTAATTGAGCATGCATGTGTGTGAGTGTGAGTCCTTCACTTTGTGGGTACCACACAGTAAAGTTTGTGCATCTGCGCATGTGTGTTGGGACGTCAGTGTTTGAGTGTGTATCAGGGTTTTTTTTTTTTCATGTTGTAAAACTCTCCCTCCCCTCACACTCATTCCTCTCTCAAGACTGAATTTGCTTGTCTTCTCAGCATGAGTGTTTAATCTTTTCAGGCCGTTGAATCGGCCCAATGAATGAGTCCCCCAGCTCCTTCTCTCTAGGAGCCCTGGAGATTATTCTAAAGCACTAATCGTTGAGCAAACACAGCAGTGCTCTCCCATTCCTATTCTACAAAGACCACAGTAAAGCACAACTTCTCCTTTCACTTCCCATCACGTTTTACGCCCTGTGTAGATTTTTTGCTTTTTGACGTACGTAGCCTAGATTACTGCTCCTGAGAAACGGACCTCTTGACCCCCCCTACGCAGCCATGGTTAAAGATGAACTAAGCGGCGACTGAGAGAGTTTTTCTTATTTGTTCTTATATAGCAAGAGAAGTGACATGTAATTTAGAGAGCATTATTTCCAACATTGTCCCCTGGAACCTTTTTGTTTGTGGGTGTGTTTGTTTTTTAATTAGATTGTCAGTTGGGAGAATCTGCCAGGCTTGATGGTGATGGTGTCAATATCCTTGGATTTGGAGCTTCGTCAATATTGTCTGGCCCTGCCGCTACTAACCTGAACAGGCTGCTGGCATTTGGTGTAAAATAAATAGAGTGATTTGTCTGTTTTGTTTTCTCCATATCTTAGTTGCCTCCAAGAGAAGTTTTATTTACACCGCTCTCCATGTGATTTTGTGTGGTATTTGCTTTTTTTGCCAGTTGTGGCCTTGCTGTGGTCTGTAGAAGTCATGCTGGCTCTGCACCCAGTGGTCCCTCATGTCATGTTATGGTCATGTAATGTGGAAATATCTCATGTAGCTGACAGATCTCACACTGCAAATCTGAGTGTAATGGATTATTTAAATGTCATGCTTATCATTTCAGATTTGACGGTTCATTATTTTTAGAGGTGTTTCTGTTATAGTTGGTCACCCAACCTGTAAGCAATAGTCTCTTTTCCTGAAACCTAACAAAAGCTGTGCACCCATCTATTAACAGCCAATTATACTATTAAAATATATATTATATTATATTTGTTGTGTTTCCCCCAACACCGGATCAACTCTCAATGAAATAAATAAATCTGTTTCACTTCAGCAAGACAAATATCCAGAGGGAATCAGTGCTACATTTTGCTCATATCTTTTTCTTTCTTCTCTCTACAGAGAAAGCTGCTGGCAATCTACCTCTACAATGATGACAGTGTTCTCGGCAATGTCTTCTGTTCTCAAATGATGTGCGCTGACTCCATTGTCGCCTACCTGAGCCAGAACTTTATCACATGGGCCTGGGATGTCACTAAAGAAGCTAACAAAGCCAGGTACAAGAGTTTGTTTTCAAATGACTTGCTGGTCATAGAGCTGAACTTAAGTTTAATACATCCTTTTTATTTTACTAATTGTATGATATGACCTGAAAATGAATAATTTCTTACCCTAAACACGTTTGACTGAAATAAATATACAGTGTCCATTTTATTTGATACACATACATGGGGTGGATACAATAATAGGAACACCTGTATAATATACCTTAAGTAAGTACAATAGTTCTGCCTTAAAATACTACATTTGTGACACTTAAACTCAGCTTAAACTATTCATGCCAGACAAGTATGGATTCAACTTGAGAAATATTTTACAGATGTAATTCGTGGTGCTCTAGTATTGGATTGCATTTTAGTATCAAGTTGTCCTGTTATTGTGTCAGCCCCTATTGCTACAACTGTAGTACCACGTAGTGTCCAGTTTTAACAGTTTTAAGCTACAGTCCATGACACATTGCTACATGAGTGATCAGGAAGGTTTCAACAAGTCTAGTTTATATTTAGTAATATATTTAGTTATGTAAATGATTAGCACATATTTCAAATTGCAGTAACACTTGGATGCTGTTATAAAGCTCAATCCAGTGGTTTTCCCTGGTCTCTAAGTCTCATTATTAATCTAGTGAGAAAACAGTTTTGATAATCACTCAGAATGATAACCAAAAATATAAGTCCGGGTTGTTTAAAACCACTGAATTAATTCTCTGGATGTCTCAGAGATCCAGGCATCAGAATTATACTGTGTTTAGCATTTTGCCAACTGTAAAGTTAAAGTAGAGCAATAACTAAACATCTAAGCCCTGACTGCATGCTTAATCCTTATGTTTTATTTATGTGTGGCTTACTGTCTGGAGGAGTGGACTGTTTGCATACTGAGTTGTATCTAATAAAGAGGATATTGAATGTATTTCAGTAGGAGACCAGCTTGATTGTGTGCAGAGGGCTCTGCAAACTGCCAGAATTCCCTGTTAAGGAAGCTGTTAGTATCTTGTTTTACTATCAATGGTTTTTGATACTTCTATCAGAGGAGGTGAATATAGTTTTAATTAGTGCTCTGCCCCACCCTGTTACTTGCAAATATATAGTTATTATAATTTTAATCCAGTAAAGACTGAAGATGAGATCTGTGTTTTGTCATTCCAGTGTGGTCAGCTTTTAGAAAATGATCTAAAATGTTAGTGTGGATGGAACCTCATTTGACACATAAACAGCTAAATCTATTTGCATTAGTGTGGACATGTCTTTAATTGCTGGCATTCAGCTCTCACTCCATTGCTCACACCCTGTATCTCTGTCTTCTCATTCTGTCTTCTACTTCATTCTCTTTTTGAAGCTCGAAGATTGCATGCTAACAAAAGGCGTTGTGTTTGCATGGCAAGGCCCCTGATTGGGCAATCTTGACTAAGCTGCCTGAATAGAGGGTCAGTGGGAGACGAAGGACTCCCTTGGAGTCCAAACATCTCTATCTATAGTTTTGGTGCAGCTCCAGCAGTCAGTGTTAGTAACTGGCAGGTCTATGCAACACCTGTTTATTAGGACACAAGTCCTACTACTATAATGTTTTGTTTTTTAATAATACAGTTTGTAGAAAATGTTGGAATTTAGTTTGAAAATAAATGTAGTCTGCAATGTGTAACAGATGATCAGATCCCCTGTTGGTTCAAGTGTTGAGCTGTGGAGAGATGGAAGTAAAGGTGGACCTGCTGAGGGTATGATTGGGTTCGCTCTTACCATTGTGCCCAGAGTTCTCTCCTACTTCCCCTCATCTTTCTGCTACATCTTTTTCTCCCTGATCCTTCAATCTCTCTTTATTTCCCTTCTCTTTATCCTACTACCTCAACCTTCTCTCTCTCTCTCTCTCTCTCTCTCTCTCTCTCTCTCTCTCTCTCTCTCTCTCTCTCTCTTTCTTTCTTTCTTTCTTTCTTTCTTTCTTTCTTTCTTTCCTCAGAACCTCCAGAGTTAAGCCTGCCCTCTGGTAGCAGCCATTTAAGAAAGACTCGCACCGTGACCTCACCCCTCCATTATTTCTTTTAAGGAAATTCCCTCCTTCCTTCATTCCACTCTCCTTTCTCTCCCATTGGCCTCCTTTTGCTTTTTGCCCCAGCTGAGTCTTTTTATTGCACATTAAAAGGCAGGCAACATCTGGAGCTTTTCATCACACACAGCTAGTACGCATGCACGCACACACACACACACACACACACACACACACACACACACACACACACACACACACACACACACACACACACACACACACACAGCTTCTCTGCATTCTCACGCTCTCTGGTTGATCCAAAGTGACTGGTGATTGGCATCAATCACACAAGCTGTTAGAAAGGTATCCTGATTTTGTGTGTGTATGTGTTGAACCTGCTGATGTTGGAATGTGCCTGTTGCTTAGCTCTCTGTATTCTCACAGGCCTCCTAGTTTAATGATTAATTATGCATAAATGCAGTTCTGTTGATTGGATGCCAGTGTAATTGTCACCCATGGGAAATGAATCTAAAATATTGTACAGGTGCTGTACTGTCATTGCACATGGCAAATATTCAAGCTAAAGGTAGATAAACACACTGAAAGTAGATCATTTTATCAGTGTGGGTCATGCTTCCTCAGTTCTATTACACATTTTATTCAACGCTAACATATCTGTACAAGCACCCCTAAAAATGAAACACGTGACTTTATTGTCTTGCTAATTATTTTGTAGGGAGCATACAAAGGCCTGACACAATAATATAAGTGTACAATGAACCAAGAAACACACAGGTGTTCATGTTATTGTTAATGACCTTTTGAGTGTAAGCTGGTGTCTTAACCGCAAGGAGCAGAAACCAACATGCAAACCTGTTCTGTACACTTGACTTCTCCTCTTGACATCCTCCTACCTGAAAACATAGCGGGGAACAAAATGTCATTTTCAATTCAAAACGTGTCCATGTTTGCTCTTAAACAAAGTGTGTATGACACAGTGTGCAATCAGGGCATCCGGTTCCCATACATTCTCCTGTACAGGTGGCTGGCAAAAATATTCCCTGCAGTGCTACTGTACTGCCTGACTCATCAGCTGCTCAGTGGAGCGAATGTTAGGTCTAACCAGTCGACTTGCATCTTCACGCACCACTTTGATTTGAAGAAATGTGATCTGACAGTTCAGGGAAACATTAACTATTTTAGCTGTCTGGATGTACAGTGAGAGATAGAGATGGGATTGGTGAAAAATTAGAAGTTGTCAATCACATTAACCATCGGAGCCTTAAACTCACTTTAGCTGCAAGTTCCACGCAGGTGTTTCCTCTACATTTAGTTACCCCTGAAGGTTTTTAAAGGCCACAAGTCTGGTACGGACTAGGCTACATTCTTTACCATGTTATGTTATGGCTGGTTGAGACCGTGCTGAACTGTTCACCTCAGTTCCTGCAGTAGTTTGACTTCCTCCTGCCCTCAGTGTTGTGTCCATACTTGTTCTATATATGGATTGATCTTAAGTGCGTCATATGCTAGTTACAGCCTTTCTGTCATGCTTAGTTACAGTGGATACATATACATGTTTAGGTTGTGTTTACAGGTCGAGCAGTTTAATGTTGTGATGATGATATTTTACTGTGGTCGACTGACTTCAGTAGTTTTGAGATTGAAACCAAAGCAGGTTGGCTTGTGTTTGATGGGAGATTTAAGATTGGGTTACCCTTCAAGTAAGTGTCCATTGTTCCCTGGCCTTTCATTACAGGTTAGAGTTTCGCCGTGGGCTATTGTTATGATCTGCCTGGGTCGAGGTCTGAACAGGGACAAATGTCAGGACAAAATGATCAGTAGGATTTAGGGTACCCAACTTCTTCATTGCAAGAATTGGGTCACTCAAAGTTCAACATTTTTGAAGTGTTGTTTGACTCATATTCCTAAAACATCTTTAATTCAGTTCTGCTTTGAGCTTAGGGGCTGTGTAGTCTTCACATCTTTCACAGATCTTTAAGTCGATCATCCATATTTTCAGCAAGTACTAGTACAATTATTACTTTAGAAAGCACCACAATGAGCTCAAGTACTATATTTCACAGTTTAAGAAGTCTGCAAGTAGCTCCCTCAGCTTTGGCTTCATGTTTTAATGAGTTACACCCCCTCTCAGACAGCATACCTTCCATCTATCTTCTTCTTCTGACCCGCTGTCCCTCCGTCTATTCCATTACTTCTCTATTTTACCAGCCAGTTATTAAAGTAGATCTTATTAAAAGGCGGGAGAAAAAGCTAATCTATATTTGCATTCAGTCTATAGCAATTCATTAATATTATGACATTTACAGGGAGCTTGGTGGGGCCCTGGCTGCCTGCTACCCTTTTCCCTCTCTGAAATGTTAATTTAAAAAGTTCTGTCTTTGTAATGGAATAAGAAATCCTCTCTTGCGCTATCAATTCTGGGTGTCTGGTGAGGAATACTAATTCATCTACGCTTCCAATTGAGATAGCATGTCACTCTGATGGAATAGGAAAATGCAGAATTGGTTTTAAAGTCCTTAATGCCACGAGTGGTATGTATTTCTCTTTTCTGCTGCACTTGAAAAAGCTGGAGTATATGCCTTCTTTTCCACATGTTGTACAAATGTTTGTGTTTATACATGCATGTGTATGTATGTGTCTGCTTTTTGGTCTATTTTTTTTTTAAATGACCGCTTTTGACAGTTGTTCAGTGCCAAGAAAATCCATCAAATTAATCAAATATTCAAATTAGAATAAACAGATACATTTGAATTGGATTATTTCTTTGTCTTCCAGACTACTCACCATGTGTACAAGGCACTTTGGCAGTGTGGTGACACAGACTATACGGACATACAAGACAGACCAGTTCCCCCTGCTCCTTATAGTCATGGGCAAACGAACATCCAATGAAGTTCTAAATGTTATTCAAGGTAATTCAACTTTAATAATAGTTTGATAACGTCTATAGATATATTTGTAATTTATGTAAAAACACAGACTAAATTACACACTGTTTTATCTTTAGGCAATACGACAGTGGACGAGCTGATGATGAGGTTAATGGGAGCAATGGAGATCTTCACAGCACAACAACAAGAGGACATCAAAGATGAGGTACAGTTTGAGTACAATCAGGGCGCCTGTGACTTCAGCGAAGCACAAATGTCAAGCTCTGATTCTTAAAAAATGCTTTGGATTATTCTGAAAAGAAACTTGCTCATGCCTGATGTTAACTTCAAAGGCTCAGGTAGTCTTCAGACCTCCAGTTGTCTCGCTTGCCAGACCCATCTCCACAGCACTGCAGAGTAAGGTCTGGCCCCTCCACACATACACTCCTGGATCGGAGAAACATTTCTTTAAACCAATCACAATCGTCTTGGGCAGGGCTAAGCTCTGGTCGTAGCGACGGTGTATCTGCAAAATGGTCTCGGGAAGGAACTTGTTTTGGTGGAACATTTGCACCCCGCAAAAGAAAACACCACATCAAATATTAAATGAAGTTAAAGCTTTAGCGCATATCTTTTTTATAATAATGAATGTCCGTTGCATTCAAGCCATTGCCAAATTAATTGCTACAAAGCTAATTAAGACTATCAGCTCCACACAACTTTTCTCAGTATGGCTATGTTCAGAAGATTGTGTCGTCTGGCGACTTTCGCGAGCAGAAACTCAAGTGAAGATAACGTCCTCTTCTGAAGTTCATCATGTTATTTTAATCCTCCGTGTCCTCCTTGGCTACTAGCAACTGCGTGGAGGAGGGGTGGGGTTGGTGCACAGTCACGGAAGGCTTGTATCATGTGGACGCGCTGACAGTTTTATTGTCATTACTTAGAATTCCTCATGGGGGAGACAGAAACTACGCACTATACCTTTAATACAGTAATACAGTAATGTGAGCTATTTAAATTAGCTGGATACATGGTTAATCATAATTTGCTCTTACCAGTGTATCGCCGTGTGTATTTTGTCCGTATCAAATCCCTGCCAATCGGTCCCAAAACGTCCCAGATAGATAGTAAATGCCGTAAACATATTCTTTGTAAATCTTTACACTCATTTCCTGAAAGAACCAAGCAGGCCTGCCTTGTTGCACGATCCAAATTTTCAGCAAATAGCTTGCTAGCTCGAAGTTTGTTGACGGAGTTTTGCCAGGCGATGGACAGCCGGCGGAAGATCAGGTGGCACAGATGTTCCGGCGATTATTCGGTAAATGAATTGTCGTCCATCCAGACTAGACCTCGAGTAACAATTCAAACCATCTTTACCTTAATTTCGCTGATTTGGCCTATGACTATAGCCACATTCAAAAGCCCTGGTGGGACAGTTGAGCCAGTCTTTTACATTCTGCTTAGACATAAATCAAAATATGCTGAGACAGATCAGACGCCATTATTGTGGCATATTGTGGCATTCTTGTAATGACAAGTAGAGAATACTTGACCATTTCACCTCATTCCCCTTTAGTTCTAGTTTAATATGCCAACTACACTCTTTGGTTTTTGAAAAGGTACAGGACTCTTCTTCCATTCACTCCAGTGTGTAGGTAACTACTCCAATAGAAAGTGGATAAACACAATTGAGGGATACACTCCATAAAAGAAAGTGAGGCAACAGTGGTGGGAGTCTTTTCATGTCAGACAGGAATCTGTGACAGTATGACAGGGAGGTCCCCTCACTTTCAAAGACTTTCACCTGACCCTCTTAAACATGTACTGATGTGTTCTCTCTGTGACATCAAACAAGAGAATGAATGACACACTATGTGTTTCTGTCCAGACAGATTTTCAGTCAGCTGAGTATTGGAGTAATCTTCCCATGCTCTTTTCTCTTTACTTTTAACAACTTATGGTCAGAGATTTAGGAATTTGAAACAATATAGAATAGTCTCCTTGTAGGCTAACACGTTTTAAATTGTTTATTTTAATAAGATACACAGAGATTAAAGTTAAGATAGATTTGTGATCATTAATAAGACCATATTCTTCTTCCTACGTATCACACATACGAACTGTGAGATTGTCCCTTATTCCCACACTCTGTCAGCCTCTCACTTACATTGTTGTGTCTCTTTTTTAACTAATGTATCTATAGATGACAGGTGTCACACCATATAAAAAATTAAACAGTTAAAGATGCAGTCAACCAAACAGCCTGTCCAACAATGCTAATGTGATAGTCATAGCATTTCAGTTATGGGAACCGTGGTGTGTGACACACACGCACAGAGACACACACACACACACACACACACACACACACACACACACACACACACACACACACACACACCCACACACACCCACACCCTAAGGGTTAGACTTCCTCAAGTGGTTTATGGAGTATTGAGTGACAGCTTTCCCTTTGTGTTTTTATTATCGCTACAATTATCTGGCTTCATTTTGGATTTTTCACACTTCAAATAATCATCAATGACAAGAAGCGACAAGAGGTATTCAGAGTATGTACATGTGTCAGATCAGACTGTGATTCACACTTAAGGCTGGCTATCATTTCATTTTTCAATATTAGTACCAATGAGTACCCGAGTACAGATACCAAAAGAATATTTCTCTCAATACCTTATTTTGATAAATCTAAGCATGCTTTTTCTGCAAAACCCAGTTTTTCAATTAACATATAAGTTTTCAAATATTAAATGTTGTCTAAACACAAGCTGCCGTACAAGAACTTTGCCGAAATTAAACAGTCTAAACCTTACATTTAAATGAGAACCTGGCTGATCACAGAAGGAGTAAACAAGAATTTGAGCAGACTTTCTATGCCAGCCGATACTCTGTGCTACAGACACATTTTGCTTGCTACCAACAAAGTATCAACATTCAATACCCAGCCCTATTCACACTGACTTGGTACTGACTTGGGTCACTACCTTACATTGCGTATTGACCTTGTTAAGTAATATTGTTAAATATTGAAACTGTACTTCGTAGTTTTAATAAAGTAGCATACATGCTTCTTATGTCATCTTAAAATAATTTTGTTTAAAAAATAACTGTGCATGTTTCTTTTCTTACAAGCTGATTTGATTTTGTCTTTTTCTTCTGACATCTGCACAAAATAGTTATATTTCATTACTGCTTTATCATCACTTTTATAATCATTGCAACAACTGGCTTAAGATCTGTCAGAGAAATAGGAAATCGGATTAACCATGGCACAGTAGTTTAGTAAAGCTGTCCTGAAAG
Organism: Sander vitreus; assembly: GCF_031162955.1. NCBI lineage: Eukaryota > Metazoa > Chordata > Actinopteri > Perciformes > Percidae > Sander > Sander vitreus. The sequence goes on from NC_135863.1 coordinate 17,530,870, forward strand.
ATATTAAAGTGTGATAATTAACCAGGCGTGAACTGCCAGAAGGAAATAGCTTGTGAAAATGTAAAAAAAAAGACCACGTAGATTGTATAAGTGATGATGAAAGCATAATGTTCCAGTGTGATTATTCATGATTAGTACCATTAACCACAGGATTTTAGTATATCCTGTATCTGACATAACCTATCCCATCTCCAAGGTGAAGTCAACCTTGATACTGGACTAATCCCATCTTCACTGTAGCAGCTCTGAGGTGTTTGTGTATTTCCCACTCTCCCTAGCTTGCTTCCCTCTTTCTGTTTTTCTCCTTTTTTCATCTCACTTTTCAAAAGACAAACTCAGACACAAACACAGACATCCACCATATCCAGACATTCCACTTTGACAGTGACTTTTGTGTCTGACTGGAAATGGAGCAGCTGGACAGCCACATTGTGGCTTCAACCAACCTTACTGACTCGTCAGCCATTCCTCTGGTTGTCTGTGTTTTAGCTTAGTAGTTTGTAACAGACTGACGACTCACTGCAGGTTCTGTGGTCTGCATCTGTCAGCATTGTAAGCTATTTTCAGCTCAGGTCATCAGCTGATGATGACCTGAGCAGCTGCCAAAACGAACCAATGTTCAAGAGAAACAAACATGCATATGTTTTTGTATTTGTCGAAACTGAAACACCCAGGGGAAATATAAACCAACATCAGAGGAGTAAGATCTACAGAAAGAGCCAAGATTTAATTCTGGACCTTTTTGCTGTGAAGTGACAGTGAGCCACAGTACTGCCCAACAGCAAATAATTAGATATGCAATATGACCCAATTAAAGTAGCTCCAAGCCACTTGGTTTGAATTAAAAGCAGTTTTTGCAACACTTATTTGTTCATGAGCAAACATTAACATGTGTGACAGCTTGCATTTCTGACTTCTGACCACTAAAATAGGAGTTTATTAGCACCACTCTAAGACAGCACATGGCTAGCCAGCTTGATGAGTAGCCAAGATATACTGTAGATCTGGCAAATCTGTTTGTTCTTTCCCTCCAAAGATAAGGTCTTTAAAATGACATTGTGTGTTGAGCATTTACACGGTAGATTAATGTTTCACATTATGCCTCTCATGCGCATTAGGTCATTCAATGCAGATGGTGCATTTGAAAACACATTACAATTGATCATTACAAAATGAGTATCAAACATGAACTACTGTGCGACCTGTTTGCGTGACTCGGGGCTAGTCTTTTGAAGGTGGCCACTTTTGATGCTTTTGTCCCTCTCTACCATTCTTTTACAGTTTCCTTTCAATGTTCATCTATTATGCGGGCCAAAAGCACAAATGTATCCTTTGCATTTTCTGATTGAATATAACAATACACACTGTCCTTTTGCTTAGCCACTGCCTAACTGCACAGTAGCCCTCTGATCATCACAATAAGCTTACTTTGCCATATCCAGGTTGGCACACAGCATGGGCCTTCAGAAAATAGAAAATCAATGGCCGTGCAATGTTAACACAATGGACACTCGTATTTAGTCCCAGTCTTTATAACACACTTTGTAGCCACAGCAGGTAGAAAGAGAAGGGCCGTTAGTCCCCTTCCCTCTGTACAAACAGGAAGAAAGAGGCAGAGTGAATAAAAAAGAAAGGGACGATGAAACTGAGATGAAGAAACATAAAAGAGGCTCAGGGTCTGGTAAATGACAGCCCGGTCATAATGAATCCCCTCTGGTGCTACTCTTTTATACCTGGTGTTTGTACGTAACCACACTTGACATGCTGCATTTTCTTTTGCTTGCTTCTCTCTGGCTCCCACACACCACACCTCAGCTTAAATGTTTTGTCCTTGTGTGTCCTTTTATTATGTTGTTAGTTAATGGGCCCCACTTTCTTTCTCCCTCTCTCTACCCAGGACGAGCGTGAGGCAAGAGAGACGGTGAAAAGAGAACAGGACGAGGCCTATCGTGTGTCTTTAGAGGCTGACCGCAAAAAGGTATTTTAAAAATGAAAAAACAAATTGTCTATTTGATACACTGGGGTCTGAGTAAGTTGTGGTATACCTCAACCACTACTATGATTTTAACTCATTTTTTATTGTACGATTTTAACTAATTTGTGTAGCTAATAAAACAGCCAGGGTCGAATTTAATGCTCGAAAGACTAATCGAAGATTAATGAAATACAATGACCTAGGGCTGAAACAATTACTCGGTTTATTGATTAGTCAATTGACAGAAAATGATTTGGCATCTATCTTGATAATCGATGATTATATTATTTAAGTCTTTGAAAATGACTTAAGCTTTTGAAATGTGAGGATTTCCTACTTTTTTCAGATTTTGTGTCACGTCATTAGCTTGTATTAGATTTAGATACTTGAGTGTCTAAAAAACGAAGTTATATAGTTTATTAATTAAATATCAGAAACTTGACAACCAGTGGGAAACATAGTAACGGAATTAAGCATTTTGTTTCTTTGTTTTTCAGAGAGAAGCCCAAGAGAGAGAAGAGGCCGAGCAGGTTCGCCTGGAACGAATGAGAAGGGAGCAGGAGGAGGAGAAGGAGGTGAGAAAAACAGCCATACACATACGATACTCAATATGCAAATTACCTAAATTAATATTCCAGCTTCATCAGTGCAGGGTTGAACAGTGATATGTTTTGCCAGCGCACAGCGATTGTGCCATTCTGCTGTCGTTTTTTTTATCTGTCTTGCTCTCGCTTCACAATAATGAGTCAATTAGATTGTGGTCTTGGTGAAGCCTGCCAGTCTGTGGAGCGTGTGTAGTGTGGGTGAACAGGCATACAGCCATTTCAGAAGAATTAAATATCCTAATTACAGTGAGGCATGCCCCTGTTAATGTCACCTTGCATGCACACAGGTATTGTTCTATTTGACTGCTTTACATTGGTATAGCACACAGCCTTATATTGAAACCCAAGTGAACAAAAGACAAGAGGCAATTCATGTACACAGGATTGAGTACAAACGCATACACAACCTAAGCAAACACACATATTCACTTGAAAACAATTATTGTATGAGAAGAGGGGGCAAACACACACACACACACACACACACACACACACACACACACAGAGGCAGACACGTACACTGTCACGCATGCAGGAAAAACAATACTTGTCTGTGAGAATGGCACCAATGTTGTAATACAGTCTATAGTAATACAGTGTAGTCCTGCTGATTGTTGTTTACTCAAAAGCAGAGAGCCTCAGGGCGCTGAGAGGTATTGGGTGACCCGGCTCGCTCAGGTGATTTGTCACTTAAGTTAAACAGACAACAACAAAAGAACCCCGGGTCGGACCTTCTTAATTATATCACTGTAGTTCACTAACCAAACTGTGTGTGCACACTTCTGTATTTTAAACAACAATAGCCACTTTGGCCTTGCGTCTCCTACTTATATAAATTGTCTCTGCCCAAGCTCATTGGTTTCCATGGTGTCTCCTGTGCTAACATTCTAGTGTTGTGCTTGTGCAACAGTCTAGATATTCATAAATATGAGAGCCAACAACAGCTGCTGGACCCGGACAATGGCAACTTAAGTTTCTTAAACTGTTAAGCAGGACCTAAATTAATCTAAAATGGGATATGGGTGCCCTTTTGTTTTATCACAACAGAATACTGCATTTAGTTGTGTGTACTTCTAGTTCTGATGAGCTTAGGTCCACAATGACACTGACAGACAAACACAGAAAGTCTATTGGGAATTGGCATTGAAAAAGTTATCAGTTATTCTACTTATTGATTTCATTCTTGATACGTTTTTGGATGGAAAAAGAATACAAACATGCATAGGAAAGTACAAAGCTTTAAATTCCAGTAATGTGAGAAATTAACAATAATTCACTAGCAGCTTGAACTGAACATTACATTTTCTACAATAGATAGTAAGTAAAGTGAGAGAAATCAATATTTAATTAAAAAAAAATTAGTTACATATTCCTATTCAAGTATTCATTTGAGTCTCCTGAGGTAGTAACATAGTAGTGTATATGACAGAATATGCAGACACAACAAAAACATTTGCCACCAGAGAGCGGACAATGCTAGTGGGAATGCTTTCTCAGATTTTGTGCCTTTGTGCAAAGAAGAGTGAGATAAAAGTAGGAGCTGGTGAATTGAAGGGGGTGTATGTGCATGTGCCTATGTAGATTAACATTACTATTTACTTCCTTCAGGGGTCTTAGCATACAGTTGTGCGGCTGTCAGGTGCCCCTCTCCCTCCCCCACCCGTCATCTGTTTGCTTTTTGTGGTTAGCCAAGCGGAGCTGGAGAGGCAGATAAATGGATGGATAGATGCTTCTGATTATTTGTGTGGAGCAGCTTTGTTCCGAGGCCCGACCAGCCGTGTGTCCTGTGGTTTCTTTAGGGATGCTACCTCTTACGAGTGGCGGTGTTTATGCTTGTGTCTGTGGTTCACTGCCTGTCTGCATTTGTAGGTCCACCACCACCACACACACTCCTGTCTTTTATTTGTGTATTTGTGTGCAAGTCTTTCCCCGCGGGCCCCTTTAACTCAGTCAGCATCAGCTCTTATACCTGTGGGAGCTGATGGTGGAGCGGCACGCGTGCTACCCTGCCCACCCAACACCAGAAGCTGCTAATGAGCTACTGTTGTACACTCTTATGAAATATAATTGCATTATGGTGTGTAAATAAAGCCGGGGCGTGTTGTCACAGCATATGCTCCCCGGCTGGCCAAACAGGAACAACAAGCCGGGGGGAGGAGGGGCAGGAGCAGTAAAAAGAGGAAGGCTCCAGGGAGCGGCTGAAGCGCGGTTTTTGGAAGAGCAGCCCATTAACAGGAGAGCTGATTACCTTTACTGTGGAAGATGACAATTTGATGGTTGTCTTTGACTATAAGACACTCTCACTCTGGTGTAGACAGTATTACCAAATGTTGTGTCTTTAAGATAAGCTTTAAACTATCTGTGGTACACACTGAGATATTCAGTAGGCACAATCTCAGATTTCCCGAACAGACTGAGCAACCGTAAGAAAGCATGAAGCACCAGGAAAACACTTGGCTGTTTTCAACATACTGAAATGCTACTTGGCAACCTTCTGAGCTACACCAGGCTAGAGGGAACAGGGTGAGACACAGGGCAACTAATTCAATAACATTCTCAGGACAAGAAGATCCTTTTAATTAATGTGAGGCAATCAGACTCTGGGAGCAACTTCTTGGCTTGTCTTTCATACTTGTTTGGATAGTGTGTCGTCATCTTCATCACTGCCAGTGTTACTGTTGAATCTCTGGTTTAAATGTACTATAAACAGAGAGCCAGGGCAATTTTTTTTATTGTTACACTTTATTGAATCTCAGATTGTTTCTTGTATTCCAGAGGACTTTGTTTAAGTTTTTCTTCCTCTCCTGCACTTATGCAGTTAGTTGTCTTTTACCATGGTGTTTTAAATGTACATACAAATAAACAAACTAAATTAGAAGATGTAATCAAGAACTAAATGATCCACTAATTTAATAATTTTAGTATTAACCTAATAACTTTTATTTTTGCTCCCTGTCACAGTATTACTTATGCTGACTCTGCTGTCAACAAACTGTAAAAAAGAATTATAGAGAGACTTTGTAATGCTAATAAGCTTGAAAAAAGAATTGCAGCACCGGTATTGACAGCTGCATCCCACCAGCACCTGTATGTTAACATCTCTGCCTTCACTCAACACAGCGAATCACTACTTTATCTAGAAAAAATGTTTCATGCTTTACGTTAGTCCTTTCATTTCCTTGATTAATTTTCATGTATTAGTATTAATGGAATAGAGTATGCATTATTTTGTGAAGAGAGGAAATATATTTCATATTTGTGTCATATTTCTAAAAGTTGGAGGAGTCCTCGGCTTGTATTTGCATCTTCTTCACCTACACTTGTCCAGTGTGATCACAGAATTCATGATTCCTATGTTACGTCTGTCCTCTACAAACAAGGAAGTCTACCTTTTAAACAGTAAGGCCAATAGAAGACTTTTCTCTAGTGATTATGAGGTGTTGACAATTACCAATGTGCTGTACTGACCTTAATACTGGATTTTCTCCACCTCGTCAGGCAATCCGCTTGTCATTGGAGCAGGCCCTACCGCCAGAGCCCGAGGATTCAGGAGAGCAAATCAGCAAACTGCGAATCCGCACACCAAGCGGCGAGTTTCTGGAAAGGCGTTTCCAGGTCAGCTGTAAGCTTCAGGTCCTCTTCGACTTTGTGGCCTCCAAAGGATACCCCTTTGAAGAGTTCAAGCTCCTCACCACCTTCCCTCGTAGAAATGTGAGTGGTATACCTTTCTTTCTTACTTAGAAAGCCAGCACGTTTACAAAATAATCAACCCCTTCTGCTTATATATGTCCAGTGAATGGGCTTTGAAAGACCAACACAAGTAAGCTGTTCAAATCACAAGTGGAGAGGGAAATGAAATATGTCTTATTTAGGGAGGTGAAGGGAGTTGAATCCTCCTGTTATCCAATTGCCGGCTTAATAACAGTTCTCTGCAGACACAAACAAGTGCTAAATTCTTCCTTACTGCAGAAGAGTAGCAGCAGGTTATGAAGTGTTCTTGGCCACAGCTAACCTCTCTGCTGGAGAGATCCACAGCTGTAATTGGCTTTCTTTCAGTTTGGGCCTGGGCTGAACCTCAGGCGATGGCGGTGAGTGTAGAGCAGCAGGGACAAGAGTTAAGACAATCTGTTGTGGCTGATTTATGATTTAGTTTCCTCTTGGTTTTTATCACCATTGTTTTGATTGTTTGTGTGCTGCAGCAGCACTGATGTGTCGCTACTTTTGTTTACTCGTTCCTGTGATGGAGTTAAGCCAACTGTTTATCCATCTACCTGCGCACAGGTATTATTCAGTGCATATTAATTAGTATCATCAGTCTATTGTGAATACAGTACACTATGACTGTGTTAGGATACAGTTGTCAGCATTAACAGTAGTATTCTCTGTGGCTCTTCTGCTGACACCCAGCAGCCATCTACAACCAGTCATTAGAGCGCCTGGTCGCCGCACTTTGTGGTAGAGAGCTAATGAGCTCTGTTTTAACTACCAGTTTAATTAGCCATGCTGCTGGAAACAAAAATTGGATTTCCATTAATCAAGAAAGAAGTGTGTGTGTGTGTGTGTGTGTGTGTGTGTGTGTGTGTGTGTGTGTGTGTGTGTGTGTGTGTGTGTGTGTGTGTGTGTGTGTGTGTGTGTGTGTGTGTGTGTGTGTGTGTGTGTGTGTGTGTGTGTGGGCTTGCCCAGGCAGTGTGCCATCGTAGTCTGTAGAGACCGCCGAGGCACAAACACCTCAAACTAACACACATTAACGCGTAGCTCACACTCTTCATTTCGTCACAATCACACACTTCAACACATGCACAAATATTTTCAAGCAAACACATGCCCCACTCACAACTTTGTCACTTAAAGGATTCACAGTTGTCTCTTTATAATCAAGAGTAAACATGTGTTTGAGACAGAGATAAAGATGTGTCTGCATCACAGATGAAATTCGGGCAAAAACAGGATGGGAGGATTAAAGTGGTAGAGAAGCGAGGAGAGGATGGTGACTGCAGAACTAGTCAAAAAAAGAGAACAGAGAAGACAAAAGCTTAAACAAAGAAAAGATTTAATCAGAGAAACAGTCTGAAAGAGAAAAGGATAGAGAAGACAAGTGGAGACGATATTAAAAAGAAGAATATGGGAGATAATTCCAGAAAACAGAAAGGAAAGAGATTTGGGGAAAGACAGAAGAGAAGCAGCTCAGTGGTAGTGCCAGTATGAGGCTGTGAACACAGGCCCCTGTCTAATCCTGCAGCTCTGTGTTGTAATTAAATGAGAGAGAGCGTAGAAAGCCTCCATCCCGTCCAGACGCTCTCACTGTTGCTCTGCCAGGATCAGAGGATAGAGGATAGACCACTATTGCATTTGTAATACTGCACAAATGTTGAAACCTTCTTTCCCTTTTCTAGTTTTCCTCAGCTTTGTGCAGTGTCACTCTTTCTTTTGCTATTTCCCTCCTCGTCAGCCTTTTTTATTTCATTTCCATACATTGAGCTGTAACACAAATTAGTGGATCTACTCAAGTCATGTTGAATATTTTAAACTAAAATTACTACATTATTGACCAGGAAAAGGGCTATATATTGTGAATCGGTAAGTCTGGTAACAGGTTTATTCCCATTTGTAAATCAACTTAATAAAATATCAGAGCCAGATAACGTCTTTGATTCATGTGCCGATAAGTGTCTATTAGTCTCTGATTTTTGGACTCAGTCTCTTTCCCAACATTTGGTATCTGTGGCTTATCTCTTCAGCACTACAGCAGGCCTTACACTGGCATCATTTGTACTAGGCTTAGCCGTGCTCAGGGAACTAACCCTTTCCGTTTCTACGACTGACAGCGAGTTTGAGGAAGGAGGGGGAGACTTTTAGTGTTTCAGTTTTCAGCTTTCCATTCAAGAATTTCCTCCTTTTTCTTTGATACTTGTTGAGCACAAACCACTGTTGAAAGGCCTGAGGTCTTCTTCCTTCAGCTTGCGGTGAACATGTTTAGACTACCGGTATAATAATCGTCAGTTGGCTCTTCCTGCCTGGCTGCTCATAGACACCCAAACACTGTCAAACCAGCGTATTAGTTTTCTCACTGTGATACTGTACTCTATTTCACCTTCTCTTAATCCTTCTTCCAGCTCTGTCAGTGAATTCACCCAAACGATTCTTAGACAAAACCTGAGATTCAGGACAAATAAACAGTGGCACAGAAGAAGCTGTGCGTTGTACGGAGATAGATTTTACATCTGTTATACTGGTGTGTTTTATTTTTCTTGTCCTCCTATCATGAAAGAATCGTATTCACAGGAAGCGCTACAGCAGTTTGTTTTAAAAGTAGTTTCACTCCAAGTTGCTTCCGCGGGACGGTTCTTTTAATATTCTCTCCACATAACACAAACCCACAGCTTCACAGAGCTGCACTCTGCTTCATGTCTGAGCATGGATGTGAAAAGTGGCTCTAACTTAGGCCACGTATATAGGCTAGTATCTCCCTGATCGCTGAAAGCACCCCTCTGCTCAAAAAACGAGTTGTGCTTATTGTTACTTCACTTGGGTGTTTGAACTTCACTGTGCAGAATGACTTATGTCCTGAGTTTGACACCAGATCGTACAAGTACAAGATCATTTTGTGACATCACAACATGTTTGGAAGCCAATCGTGGTCCAGTATGAAACTTACATGAGCGAGATGTGGAAACTTGAAACATCCACTGCACGTATACTGAGAATGGACTTTTTTTTGTGTAGTAGGAGACATCTCGTGTCCAGCAGTTTAACGATGTTTGCATATTTATATATTCTGGATTCTTCAAGGAGGTTTAAGGAGTAGGTTTTAATCGTGTTTAATAAGGTAATTGAACATTTTTGTGGAAAAGCCATAACAGAGTAAAGCATAGTATTTTATCTGTCCTAAAACACGTCCAGAGGGAATCTTTAGTGTTGAAAGCTGAGTTTTACCCTAAGGATCCCCCTTTCTCACTTTGAGCCCTCTCCTTCTTCTCTCCCTACCAGCTTTCCCCTCCTCTTTCCTTCTATTCCTGCCTCTCTACCTCCCTGCTCAATTATACTTTTGTTTTGCTCTCCAGCCTTTGTATCCTGTGCCTTCTCACCCCCCCCAATCCCTTTCTTTTTTCCCCTTAAACACTTTAAATATATTTTTGAAGCATAAACTATTTATTCATATGTATTTCTTGTCTCTCTTTATTTATTTATTTTCTTCTCTTCCCCATTCCCATTTTTTCAGTTTTTCCCCTCAGTCCTACCCCCCCGTCCTGTCTGTGCGGTGCATTTCTCCCTTTGAAGTACCGTATTCTGGTCTGTTCTTTTCTGTTCACGCCCCGGCGCTACGTGCTGTCAACGCTCCTGGCAGCAGATAATGATCTCCCACTGCTTTTGTAATTGGCCAAATAAACACTTGACAACACTAGTTTAAAACAGACAAGTTATTTGGTTTTAATTAACATAGTAGGGCCTGTAATGGCTTCATTAAAAATGCGTTATTTCAGCTGCACGTTTGATTATGTTGGAAACGGACATCTTGAGGGCCTGTGTTTATTTTCCCTTTCTTTTCTTTCACGGCTGAGCAATGCTTCGTGTCGCCTTCTCTGTTATCAGTGTGTTTTATTCATTTGAATCAAGTGACTTACAATTGTGGTATTTATTTTAAACTTCACGTTCAGTGCCAATTATGTGGTTTTGACCGTTGAAATCTGCTGTTTGATAATGCCAAATACGTGGGGTTGATATTAGCTGATTATTTTGTCATACAATTTTTCACAGGACTATAAAGACTAAATATCAAAGATTGCCGATAAGCACCATCTGTCTTTTTAATTGGTTCCAGTTTTAAAATTAGGCTTTTTAATGCTGAGCCTCCAGATATTGTATTATCTCTTTAGATTCCGCTTTAGTTCAATTTTGTTCAGTTTTTAGTCTGTTTATTTGTGTATTTTTAATTAACAACTGGAAAAACTCTTTTTTTCCACAAAATGCAATTTAACCAGATTAAAATCCTTGGAAACTAATTTAATCTTTGAAAAATAGTCAGTCCCTAATTTAGCTGATTGATTTGATCTAAATTGGCTGATGAAAATTATGTTGACTCAAGGTTAAAAACAAACTGCAAAGCAGAGAGCTAGACTGTGTCTGTTTTATGCATGTATTTATGTATGTATGTATGTATGGCTGTGTAGGCACAGGAGGAGAGAAAATGGCTTAGGCAGAGGAAAAACAACAGCTTTGTTTGTTGACAGATGCCTCCATGCTTATGGTCTGTTAATTGGATAACAATGTAAACAATCACCGATGGCGCCCGTCTCCTGTGTCAGTGTGGCATCTTGTTTCCCTACTTTCTTTTTCAGAGTCAGACGCTGCTCTCCTCCCATCGTCTCTCCCTGGTGCACTACGAGCACAAACTCTCATTCCGATTTCACTAAGAGCACACACACACACACACACACACACACACACACACACACACACACACACACACACACACACACACACACACACACACACACCTGCTCCACCCCAAAGCCTCATTTACTCCTACCTGATGCTGTGGTGTCATAACAGCCTGTCGGGTTCATTAGCATGGCAGCCATTTGCAACGCGCTGCTCCTGAGGTGGGAAAAGGAACGCAGCAGCCCTGTTGGTCGTTTTTCCCACCATTGGGATGGAATATGTTTGCAGCAAACACACACACACACACACACACACACACACACACTCTCATAAAGACACCATTTTATCTCGCTCCCCCGCTGTGCTATGATGCAGCTGACTAGGTGAGGGGCATAAGGTTGATGTGGTAACCCCTCCCTGCCCACACCGGGCTTCCAGGCACCCCGCTGAAAAGTCAAGAGTCTAAATGACACGTTGAAATGAGGACAAGGAGATGAAAGACATGGAGTCAAAGACCGCCGACGTGCACATGGTGTGACATTTCCAAACACCCATGGGAGATGCATAGGTTGTCTGATGCTGATATGTCCTCACCTTTCACAAATTTACTTGCCTTCTTTTTTCTCTTTTCTCACCCTTTTCTCTGAGTCCTCGAACACCCTGTAGTTTTACAGATTTTATAGTTAACACAAGTTTAAATGTGTAGATTGCTTTAATTATATTTAAAGCTTACTCATATCAATGCTTTTTGTGTCAAACAACAGTTTTTCAGGGGCGAACAGACTGTGTTTATTACCATGCAGTTTTGAGATTGTTCAAAGTACACACAAGGGTAGGATCTCTTTAATACTTTAAAAAATATGAAGCAACCACAACCAAGTTAGATTTGTATTGTATTTGTGCACCCTTTTTTTTTTTTTTTTAATACTGGTTATTTATGACACTAATAAGACTGATAGGACACTTGGCATATAGTCTGCATGAGGTGAAGATGTGGTTCAATTCATGGTCCGAGGTCACATTTCATTCCCTAGAATAGTCTGTCTCAGACCGATCACTCTGCTTGTTGTGAGGTCGACCTTTACCATGCTAGCTTACCCTCCCCGACTTTCTACAGCAGGTACAGGGAGCGGGTTAATTATCCCACTGTGAGGTTAGAATAGGAGCCATAATCGGAGGGGCTGACGCAGCAGTCATCAGATAAGCCCTGGACACATCTCAGTGTCACACCACCTCGCCCATTCAGCCCAGGTGTTAGATTGGCCCGATGTAACACAACCCCTCCAGTGATTAGCTCACATAAGCTATAAGAGAAAAACATAGGTCAGACCCCCTTCATGCCAGCTAACTCGATCAGCTCCGTTGTGGGTGGTATTGCATTATTCCTCTGCTGTTGAACAATAGCTGTCGTGCAGAGTATTGAACGCAGATAAATGTTTCTCTCCTCTACACCATCAGCTACGTTCCTGTTTGACCTTTGTCACAGCTGAAATTAGGCATTATTAGCCATCAAAAACACACAGAGTTCTCCTCTCAACCCACCTCCTCTCTCTCTCTCTCTCTCTCTCTCTCTCTCTCTCTCTCTCTCTCTCTCATACAGACACACCAACACGCCAACGAGCTTTTACAACACAAACTCTCCTGTCCTGTAAACTTCATCAGTTTGTTCTGGATTGGAGCCTTTTTAAAAAAACAAACCTGATGGTCCTCTTAGGGAAACGAAGCTCTAGCTGCTCAGATTACTGCCCAGACTTTTTTAAAACATGTTAGAATAATACACACTCTCACAAAACACACATTCAATAAACTCAGCAGTAAAGCTACACTGTTCTCCAATCTAGATCGCAGGGCATATATGGTGAGACAATCACCAAGGGATTCCAGTAGTGTGGAATGACTGAGGTCTTGTACACACTAATATGGATAGGTAGAAGTGGATGGTGTTTCTATCCACTTTGCTTAGCACTTTTATTGAAATATGTTTCGAAAATAGCAGCTCAGCGTGGAAGGCCAAATCAAAAGAAAACTAAGGCTTTAATCAGTGAGGAAACATTCAATTGATGGATTTGTCCATTGGCAGGAAATTGTATGCCATCCTATTTGATGACAGTTTTTTCTTCTTCTAAATACGGAACATTTGCTAGTTCCGTCTCCTCAAATGTGCTCGATTTGCCGAATTTCCCTGTTTTATACCATTGTAAATTTAATATTTGTATGCTTCTGCGCCGGTGACGGCCATGGCCAGACTTAGGGCCCTATTCTAACGATCTAAGCGTACGGAGTGAAATGTCTGGCACAGGTGCGTTTAGAGCGTGTACGAATCCACTTTTGCTAGTTTAATGGCAGAAAAAAAGTGTCCGTGCACCGGGTGCATGGTTCAAAAGTGTTGTACTTAGTGTCTTAATTAATCATAGGTGTGTTTTGGGCGTAACATGCAATAAACCAATCAGAGTGTCATCTCCCATTCCCTTTAAAAGCCAGGCGCGTTTGTACTTTGGAAGGAAGGAGAGATTTTCAGGAGAAGAAACCGATCTGCTCGTGCGTGAAGTGAAAGCGCGCGAGCAGATCGTATATGGCATGACCACTATGCCACCTAAACTCCATAATACTATTTCACATTGTAATATTTTTTATTTTTAATCTTTTGCATGTTTGTGTGCTGTAGCAAGCATAGTGTGCGCGCATTTTACTAATGCGCTGTTAAAATAGCAATGAAATACTGCGTTATTAACTTAAGACCAGGTTTTTGTTGGTCGGTGGCGCTATCACTTTCCGCTGCCTCGAGATAGCAATACGCCAAAAATGCACCTGAACACACCTCCCTGTAAGACCAGCACGCCCACGGGCGCACATATGGGCACAGGTGCATTTGCTGTTTAAACGATGTGGGCGCTAGAAGGGAAATTGACAACTGCGTCGGTTTTAAACTAGCATAGACACTTGCGTCGGGCTTTGCGCTGCTCTGCGCCGGGTGCAAGATAGGGCCCATTATATTTTTGGGCTTTCTGTCCGTCCCATTCTCGTGAACGTGACATTTTAGGAACTTCACTTCCTCTCCCTGGATGACAACCAGAACAGGGAGCCTCCTGTTCCTCTGGTAGTCCACCACAAGGTCTTTGGTTTTGCTGATATTGAGCTTCAGGTGATTGTTGTTGCACCATGTGACAAAGCTCTCTATCAGTCCTCTGTACTCTATTGTAAAAATACTCTGTGAAGTGAAGACAGCATGTTTCTCACTGGAAATTATTCACTGGAATCATACATGTGGTGATACCTTCTGTTTCACCAAAACATGATTAAATTCCTTCAAAGTCTTCACTTCATACATTATGAGTGGACAGACATGGATTTAAACTGCAACTTGACTGGTTGGCGGAGGCATGCAAGCGTGAGGAACTAAATCTAGTTGGATTATGCACTGTTGGTTGAACCAAATAGTTAATTTAAAGATGACATTTTGGAATCTGGAAAGTTGTGTGTGACAGTTTTCATTTTTTTCGGACATTTTATTGACTGAATGATTAATTGATAATGAAACTAATCATTAATTGCAGCCCTAGTATCAAAGGACAATTCCAGCGCAAGATGAACCTAGGGGTTAATAACATATGTGTACCGAGTTGACCGTTCTCTGGGATCTGTTTTCATGCTAATCGAATGTGTCTCTAGCTTGAAACAAGCTAGCGCAAATTGGTGATTAGCTTCTAACGCTAGCCTTCGGGGCAGAGGGTAAATCGCTATTTCTACACCACTAACAAGGCTCAAAATAGCACCACACTTCAACGGTAGCATAATGAGGGTCCCTACATGTAAACCAAAGCATTGAGAACTTTGTAAGTATACAGACAGTTTATTAAAAAGATCGTTTAGAAAGACTGTACCGTTCACTGTACAGGCAGGCGCCATCTTGGGAAAACAGTCATCACCAGTCGAACCACGAACACATATGTTATTAACCCCTAGGTTCATTTTGCCTTGAATTGTCCTTTAAGCCTTTTGTTAGCGATGGTCTAATACATTGCCTCCATTCCTCCCACCTTGTCTCTCCCCAGATCACCCAGTTGGATCCAGGGTCGAATCTGATGGAGGCCAAGTTGTTTCCGCAGGAGACGCTCTTCCTGGAGTCTAAAGAATAGGAACTGGCCCTCTGACAGCTAGGAGGACCGACTGACTGATGAACTGGCTGGACACACACACTAGTCACCGAGCACACACACACACACACACACACACACACACACACACACACACACACACACACAAAGAAAGACACACACACAAAACCAATCCTCTCAGACGTACTTAAACACACTGGCATGCACGTCCAGTGACACACAAGTGCAAGTAAGCTTCCCTGTCCTCGGCCCGGTCGTGGCACATGAATGCCTAGTGTACACGTGTTGCACAGAGGAGCAAAGACAGTACACAAGCACACAGCCAAACATTCACCTCCCCCAAACCCCTCTCTCTCTCTCTCTCTCTCTCTCTCTCTCTCTCTCTCTCTCTCTTTTTCTCTGTATCTCTCCCTCAAAACTCCTCTCACGCGCTTCACAACTTCACGTTCCCAACTGCTCTGTCATGATTTTCTCTCACAACACAAACACAACACATTACGACAACAGCATCGAGAGACTGAGAAGACAAATCTGTCACAGGAAAAAAAAAAAAAACATGGACTTGTTACCCTTGTTTCCACATTCAACACACCAAGGCTGCTTTTTTAGAACATGTTTTTTGTGTTTGAAATTTAAAAAAAAAAATGCTAAAAATTGAAATGAAATAAACAGCAGGAAAGAGATGTTGCCTGGTAGAAGTCTGGGCTGTTTCATCTCCACCTGTATTTCCTCCCTTAACCTTCCCAAACTCCACTTTCCACCCCCTCCCCACCCTCCCCTGCCCCATCTTCCACCCCTCCGTCCGCTGTCTGCCGGGGGGATGAGACATGATGGGACACCTGCAGCATCTGCAGTGTCCCGTCAGTCTCCGCTCCCCCTTGGTTTTATCATCCACACAAGCCAACGGATTGCTCAGTTTTCAGTTATTTTTTTTCTTCTTTTTTTCTCTTGATCCTTTTTAAGTTTGATGCTGTATTAGTTTTAGTTTGATATACATTATATAAAATATATGAATATGAACATCAATTTGTCTCGCCCGGAAATCTGTTGCAACATGTCCTGACACACAAACACATTTTTTGTTTTTTTTAATTCCTATTCAAATTATTAAACATGTGAATTGCTTTTCTTTAAATTATCTCAGGTTATGCAAAGGTTTATCATGGAGGGCATATCAATCTTTATTTTTAGGGGCTCAAGAGTAGATGGAAGATCACAAACTTTGAAATTTATTTTTATATCATGACATTCCTCTGGGGGCTATTAGGGGACAAAAGCAGGTTTATGGATTTCATTGAAAATGTTGCAAAGAGGAGAAAAAATACATTTATATTTGACATTTTTGGTTTATTTAGATTTTTTTACTTTTAAAGGTGCAGTAGGTAAGGCTTATAAATAGGGCTGTCAGCATTAACGCGTTAATCAAGATGTGATTAAGGGCCGAGCATAACGCGTACTTTTTTTTAATCGCATGCCGCCATTTATTTTATTTTACACTTCACTCGGCTTCGCATCGTGCCTAACAGGCTACTATTTTGATCCTTTGCCGCACCTTTACTTATCATCAAGCTGCCATACTTCCTCGTAACACATCCTGCTGCTGCAGGCTGCGTGATGGAGAAAGACAGCAGCAACACAGTTCTGAATGGCGCTTTTTATTTTCCAAAACTCCCGGACGACTCGTAGACAAGTCGAAAGCCATATACACATGCACATTGTGTAAAGCCGAATTAAAATATCACCGAAGCATGTCAAGCTTGAGCTACCACCTACGAGCTAATTAACGTGACTCAGGTTGATGCTAGTGGGCTCAGGCAAAGCACTATTTTGGAGAGTGCTACTTGCCGACCTGTGGATGAAACCAAATCCAAAAGAATTACTACAGCTCTTGCGAAACGGGTGGCAAGTAACTGCAGACCTGTCAGCATCGTAGAGGACTCGGGTCTTAAAGACGCACTACGGTTGGCATGTTCTGACCCGTCTTATTGCCGTCGAGGGGGACAGTAGTTTCCGGCACGCATACACAGCCTGTACGACACGGAGAAAGCAGCCCAACTGGAACTGCTGCAAGGTGCTGCAAACGCTGTCTCATTAACCGGTGATCACTGGACGTCAGTGAGTAATCAAAATGATTTAGAAGTTACTGCACACTATATTGACTCTGGTAAGGATAGGGATTTTTAGTTAGATACTTGGAGGAATTGTGCAATAATGACAGATTCACACATTTTTCTTTTGTTTACAGTAAATAACAAATACAAATCTTAAAGTTAAGTTCATAAAGTCACTTTCTTTGCATTCATTTGATTCCCAATCAAGATACACTGGTAAGAATTGCTTTCCATTGTTAATATGTACTTAAAAACTGTTCTGAAATGCAAAATAATAGAATTTTAATCGTGATAAAATATGTGATTAATCAGGATTAACTATAGAAATCCAGCGATTAATTGTGATTTAAAAAAAATAATCGTTTGACAGCCCTACTTATAAAACTAACTTTCTGTCATATTTGCTGAAACTGACCCTATGTTGGAGTAGAACTACATGAAGCAGGTAATTAAAAAAACAATCTGGCTCCTCTGGCACCACCTACAGCCTGTAGTGTGATTTGCATTAATCCACCGCTCCCTGTTCAGATGGACCAATCAGGGCCAGGGGGGGGTGTCTAACTGCGTGTCAATCACTGCTCATGCACACGCATTCATTCTCCCTTGTGGGGGGAGGGGCTTAGGAGACCGTTTTGGGCTTTAGCGGAAAGAGGGGAGGGCATCATTGCATTGGTGTGAACTGGCAGCTTTCAGAGCGTTGCGAGTAACTGGAGGATTCATCTCGTCTCGTCGCTACTCTTTGGTCTGAACTCGCAATGCACCCTCCCCCCCACACACACATACACACATGGTGAAAGGAAGATTGATTACACGTCGTGATACAGAGTGAAATTCTAAGTTGTTCTTAATTACCTGCTTACCTTTAGCTACGTTTTCTTGAGGTAAAGGAAAAGGGGATATTTTGGTTTGCTATGGAAAACTAAAGTCTAGCTAGAGTGAACGAGCGAAATACAAGAAATGGTTAACTTAGCAAGCTAATCACAACTCTTTATTCATTGCCAATAATATAACCTAATATTAAATAAAATAATCTCTATAGTAGGCATATTCTAAAACAATATCAATCCCCATACAATGTTGTTGTCACTGAAAACCAGTGTTGGGATTGTTACTTTAAAAAAGTAATTAGTTATAGTTACTCACTACTTGTTCCAAAAAGTAACTGAGTTAGTAACTGAATTACTCTATAATAAAAGTAACTCGTTACCAGGGAAAGTAACTATTTGCGTTAAAAAAGTTGCTATAGGCTATGTCAAAGAATTTGGATTTTTTTTTTTGCATTTTTTTTGTTGTGAGGCAGAAAGATCTAGCTTTTGCTGCTTGGAGGACTTTGCTCCGAGCCCTTCTTTGCTAGTGGATGGCGAGCTATCATCTGTGGTGGAGGTATCGGTGTTTTTGGCGACTAGCTTCGAATCTCTGTTTAGCTGTGTGTGTGTGTGTGTGTGTGTGTGTGTGTGTGTGTGCGCGTGTAAAAACACTGGCTCTAATTGGCTACCATGAAACATGACTCTGCCTTAGCCAATGATAATCGCTTACCTCGTTATTAACCCACCTCCTCACTAGCTGTGAGCCAGGGGTGCGTTCGGATTTCACAGTTTATTCAATCAATGCATAGTAACGCACCGCATTTAACGTCCAGTAACGTTAACGGCGTTGTAACGATGGGAAAAGTAATTAGATTACTCCGTTACTGAAAAAATAACGTTGTTACCTAACGCCGTTCTTTTAAACGGCGTTATTCCAAACACTGCTGAAAACTAAATGTCACAGGGTCCCTGTTAATGCTATTACCGTTGTATCCTTCAATTCATTGAGCAGATGGATATTGGAAGATATTTCAGCAAAGAGAAAGAGAAGCAGGAGATTGGCAGGACAGTCTGTTTGTCTGTTTTTGGACATTTTGGATGTTGTTTAATGTGACTAATTTGCATTTCGAAGTCATGAAATTAGCATCAGGGTTTTGTTTTATGTTAAAGGATAAGACAGAAGGAACAGCGTAGAAATGGAAGAAGAGGATATGTCTGTCACTGTTTACTTGTTAACATATTGGTTTCTTGACTGGTTGCTGACATAAGTGTAGCTCTAACACAGTAACGAAAGATGTGAGTGCAAAGATTTTGCAAACGCAAGTTACGAATACCCTGGGGGCTAAGCCCCTCCTGTCCTTCAATCCTAGTGACATCCCTGGATTTTAGTATTATCAAATCTGAAGTGTCTTGATTGGCTATGAAATCGGTCTCTATAACTTTGAGAGTTGATTGCTTTAAAGCAACAACAAAGATTCTTTTATACCTTAAAATAATGTTTCCAAAATCGTTTCAGTGGTTCATCAACTCGTCACAGGGTGAACGGCACTTCTGCATTCGCTTTGCGGCCCTCTATCGGCTACAACCGCACTATGCAAGTTTGCCAGATCGGGTAGCGGATCTGTAGTTCGAATGAGACATAATGAGACAATTCCGCTTCCAACCTGTAGGAGGACCGAAGTGGGAAAAGTGCTTTAGTGTTGCTTTAAAATGGCTTATTAATGTCTGAGCTGTCGGTTGAATGTTAGTTTGATCACAATCAAGATAACCTGAAACACAGTTCCAATCTTGCCCAGTTCAGATATCCATCTTCACATCTCTGTTACCACCGATAGACCTTTTGCATGTAACAAATGTTTTAATATTCTCACTCACACGCCACATGGTAATATCAGACACACCGCAGCTAATTTCCTGCCTTCGGCGAGGAGAGATCACCTGGGCTTAGCCCTCCATCTGTAGCAGGGCTCCTCTGTCAGCTAAAGGCAAAGTTTGAGAACCCCAGCAGAGTGAGCATCACTACAAGAATATGCTGAATTATTAAATACTTGTGTTGCTGGGAATCATTTTAGTTTAGCTGACGATGCGTAAGACTCGGGAGGATTTTTGTAGAATTAAAGAGTATTAATTACACAAATTACAGAAAAAATGATGTCGGTCTTTAAATTGATATTGCTCCATAAGCAGCAGCTATTAACAGTGAGTTCCTAAATCACTACTACTAAAATCTCTTACAAGTTAAAGTCAGACTTCAGTGGTTGTAGACTGACTTCTTTTAGAACAGACTTTACTTGACTGCAAAAGTGAACTCTGTCTCTTTAGGGGAACAAATATAAGACTCTGTTCAGTCCCAGAGTATTTTAAATATTTATGAACTGGCTTAGATGAATCTAGACTAAATGAGGAGAGGAAACCAAGTATCTTCAAGCTGTTTTGAGTTTGTTATCTTTCAAATGGATGTGTGCGAACTTCACCTTAATCCTTGTGTGTGAAATAAATAATTATCTCATGAACCTCTCTGTGAATACTGCCATCGATCCTATGGTGTTTATTGTTGGAACATGTTTTTATAAGGTTATTCTTAACCATGATGTCTTTGGTAATGCAAGTTATACCTAAAAAAATAAATTAAAAAAAACTAGGGCTAGTTGTAATACACACAGTGAGTATATTACACAAGCATCCTCAAGTGTGAGCGCGTGTTTGTAATAATCTTGTTTCTCACGCGAGGAATGAGTCGACCTGATGTGCTCAGCCAGCCACACTTCCCCGGGTTTGACCAGACAAGAGATGCTGCTTGAGGCACCGACAAAGAGAGTGAGACAAAATCACTGCAGGACAAATTCTTATGACTTTCTGTCTCTCTTTCTCTGTTAATTAACACATATTTAGCTGATGTTTACGTTGAAACAACGTATGACAAATGATTTGTGACCAAAATATAGTTATATATATATATATACATATATATATATAAAGAGAGAGAGAGAGAATAGAGAAAATTAAGTGGAGAAAAACGTTTGGCTATATAAACCTAAAACTTTTTATTGGTAAAACAGGTTTCCTATGAGCATCGAAAAGACCTACAAACTTGAAAACAAGGCCTTGAAATCTTAAAAATACTAGTCAACATACCACAAGTAAGCAAAATGCAATTTTTTTTTCTTTTGTAAATATCTTTGTTGACTCGGTCCATGAAATCTATGTATAATCTATAGCCTTTGTCAGCAATCCCCCTGTGGAGCCATAGACCTGGCCTTGACTCTGGCTGGCTGTGGGAATGGTGGAGGGATGAAGCAGTGTTTGCTGCAACGGCAGCAAGAAGACAACAGGTAACATGGTTCAAATATCCCTCAATAATCGTTCAGCTACTATGACAGAAAATCTTGCAAACAGTCAAACCCAGTCAATTTATTCCTGATTTCATGAGTACACTTATTGCCCTGCCTGAACTTGTAGTAAAAGCTTCATATAGTTAGTCAAGAAAGTACTGTATAAGTCTTTAAGTGCCAAATCTCTGTGAATGTTTCTCCATCCCAACATTACATTGGTAAATTGTCTTTCCCCCCGAAATATGGCAATGTAGAGTCCCTCAATTCTACCAAACAAGGCATTGAAAGTCAGTGGGGAGACCTTGAATTTAACCAGAGAGTTGATTGACAGGTCAAGACCAGAGTACAGCATAGTACCACTTACAGAATTTAACCAGAGTTGAATCCCAGTTTGCTTTAAGGGAAATGCTGAACTTTGTTGAATCTCTAAGGGCAAAAGTCAAATACCCGTGGATGACATTTGAGTAGATGGTACAAATAGATCATTGAGTTGGCTGTAGAGTTGTGTGTGTGTGTGTGTGTGTGTGGGTGTGTGTGTGTGTGTGTGTGTGTGT
This sequence comes from Sander vitreus, assembly GCF_031162955.1. NCBI lineage: Eukaryota > Metazoa > Chordata > Actinopteri > Perciformes > Percidae > Sander > Sander vitreus. The sequence goes on from NC_135863.1 coordinate 17,552,747, forward strand.
GTGTGTGTGTGTGTGCGCGCGCGCGCGCGTGCGTTGGCCGTAAAGACACGTGCAGCTCGCGGCGAGGGCGAGGTCAGAGCAGGGCGGGGAGCTCAGTGAGCGTGAAGCCCGGTGCGTTTATGCAAGAGACAAGACAGGTGCACCTCTGCTCGTCTGTCAGAGTGTGTCTTTCTCGGGGAACAGCGTACATAGTGCAACTCCTCTCAAGTGTGAGATTACAGTTTCTATCACGCAGCTTTTTGAATGTAATGTGCACAGGCGTGTTCCTCTGTACCGCTGCAGCTGATGATGGTGATATTGTCGGAAATACCAGTGAGACATAATGATATTCCTCTCTCATACCTGACCAAACTTGTCATCAGTTGTTTTTGTTTCACAGGGGAAAAGTCATCGTTTTTTTTTGACTGTGTTAGGGAGGGAAGTATGACAGTTGGGGTTGTCAATATATTAGATAATTTAGTAGCCTACTTTTTCCTTTTGGAATTCAAAGATTGAATACAGTATACAGAATTATTAACAAACATTAAATATTTGTATATTTGTATTTTTCTTTTATAAAGGAGAAGGCTTTTTTTTTTTTTGACATACCATAGTCAAACTTTGGCTGGATGTCTTAATCAGTGCCTTCTAAGCAGCACCCCTTAAATGTGACACAGGGGGATGAGAAAGTGTCTGTGTGGTAATAAGCTTACTCTGCCGGCTCCAATGCCACAGATTCAGTGGTGGCAACATCAGGTTGCTGTCTTGATTCTCTGGCGACAAAAGAGGAAAGCGTCCATGATGTTTAACCAGCTCCGCCGGGGTCAAGAATGCAGTCCACTGGCGAGGAAACTAAATTCCTGACACAAGTGATCTCTCCTCCCTCCTTTTGAAGTGGGACCCACTGAGATCTCAGAGCATGGCGGCTTCTTGAATCACAGGGTCTCCGCTCGTATCCCAGACTGGCCTAACCTGGAGGGTCACCCCAAGTTTACTTTCTCAGAGACGCCGGCCCTGCCCAAAGAAACTGAATCTATGCAGCTTAAACTGTTGGGTGGGCACAAAAGGAGGGTCATCTCTCCCTCTCTGTCTCCCTCTGTTCACGGTACTGTTTGGTAATGACACAATAGACATGGAAAGACTTTTTTTTATCTTGAAAAAACAAAACACATTTTCCTTGCAGCCATGTAACCAATCTGATTAAAGAACCTGGCTTTGAAATGGGTCGGAATTCTGAAAAGGCTCAAATGTGTAGGCCCAGATCCTTTTTGCAGTGTTAACTTGTACATTTATTTCCAAACAATTCATGGGTGCAATGCCAAATTAAATAGGTCAGTCTATTTGGTGAAACTGAGAAAATATACGGGCCTAATTCAATCAATCAACTAGCAGGAGAAAATGCTCACAGCAAAAGGCATTTAACATGTAGGGAAAAACAAACTGATTTAATTATTTTCAATTTTTCGTATACATTTATATGCTACGCAATGCTTATGTCCTTATTAATTTGTATTCGTCAACAACTTCATATAAATGATGCCATTAATATATATTTTGTTTCGTTTGTTTCTGTTTAAAATGATCTTAAATTGTCTTTAACTGTGAAAAACAAACCTGCTTGAATCGAAGTCACCTCCTTTTCATGCAGACAGACCGAAGAATATGACATTTTATAAGTACGAATTTCAATCTGCAATGGAAAATGTATGTGGAAAAAAAAGACTAATTTTTAGGGTGCTGCCGCTGTTGACAATATCACAATGTGATTGATTTTATATTTAAAAAAAACATCTGGCAATCAATCAGCATTGTTTATAGGCTATGTGATGCTAAAGGAAAAAATCCTCAGAGAGAAAACGTATTGATTATATTCCGTATAGGACTTCCAAAATAACGAAAACCTCCTTTATTTTTTACAACACGTCTTTTAACGTAAAAGCCCGTCGGCAGGTGGTATACTGGTGCGGACTGTACCAGGGGGCGCTGATGGGGAGAAACTGCTCTCTGCTGTGGCACCTGTCTCATTAAACAGTTGTGTCAAATTGGCTCCAGCAGCAGAACATTTTCAGAATGAGTAATCAAAATACAAACGTTAACAAAATGTTAAAACTCCTTTTAAAACATTTTACAAAATAAATGTTAAATCATGTAATAAAACAAAATAATAATCATAATAATTTAAATACTTTTATTTTTATTTTTTTTATTTTTGACGTCTGAATGTGAAAATAGCGAATACTAATAGCCAATATGTATGATTTCATATAAATGAATATATTGATGAAGGATTATTTCCATTATGCATTAATGTACAAGGCTAAATTACACTAAAATGCCTGCACAGCTGTGAGACATTGGGCCTATAAATATTAATGTGCTAATAAAGTCCGGAACTATTAATAAGTGATTAATCAAATATGATTCAAAATAAAAAATTGTTCCTAATGTACTAATGAATTGGTATGTTAACTTCTCAACGTGTCATCACTGCAGGCCTCAGTCGGCTTGTTGCTCAGTTCATTTATAGTAATGTTCCTTACGCGCACCTCCAGATCTGTCTCCTCACAACGCTACAGAGGTTTTATAAAAACCTGTGGTATTCGGATTATCAGCCGCATGGGATAAAGCAATAAATGGGCCAGTGGGGTCCTGAATGGGTGCAGTGGCGTGAAGGGGAGTAATTACAGCTTCATATTAATTGTGTTTTTCTGAACACACACACACACACACACACTGAAGCGAAGCGGTGGTGACATCTAGGAGGGCCAAGTCTTTGTGCTGAACACTTCAAGTTTCAAAAACAAGGCCAATTGAAGCGGCGGAGCTCAAAGCCGGCACCATTGTAGGCGAACACATTGAGTTTTGATTGGGGACAATGGTGTTTCTCAAATTTCTAGCAAAAAGAAAGCCATACTCCATCTGTGATCTCAATGAGCGCCTATTCATGAGCTTCCTTCTTTTCTGCGCCATTCGTTGGTGGAGAAAAGGAGGCAGATGTGGAGGGATAGAGCAGGGGAGAGTGCATTTTAATTGGCTGCAGTGTGTAGGTCTGTCTCTGTCTCTCTCTCTCTCTCTCTCTCTCTCTCTCTCTCTCTCTCTCTCTCTCTCACACACACACACACACACACACACACACACACACACACATTGGATTTACATGCCACTATAGGGCTTGCAGAAGGGAGAGCGAGAGAGCCCAATAATCTCGCTGTGTTGATGAACACTTGTAGCCCATTCATTAAACAAAGATAATCCCTGCCAACCTACCTCGGGGGCACAACAACGGTGTGTGTGTGTGTGTGTGTGTGTGTGAGAGAGAGAGAGAGAGAGAGAGAGAGAGCCTATATAGCCAGCATCTTTGGCAGAGGGACCCTTCAAATCTTAGAAATATTCATACGCCATGGCCAACCCATGGCAGGGTTATCCCCCAATTACAAATAAGTGTTATTCTAGCGGTTGAAGAGTGATGCTTGAGAGACCATTCCTGCTGTAATTTAGCCTATGGCTGTTTGTCTTTGTGACTTCTGCAGGCTGGAAGCTAACCAATTACACTCTAGAGAATCTTTTGGGGTTCCATTGTATGCTGCTTTTTTTACTCCACTGCATTTATTGCAGGTATACTTTCCTGATTTTTTTTTTAGATTATAGATTATAAAACATGATGGATTGTAGATCAAAGCCAACAGTATATAAAGTAGTAAAAATTAGCTCCACCTCATCGAAAAGCAATGAATACTGTATTAGTATTAACAATCGAGTAATGTAATATATAATATACTCTCTCAGAGGTTATTTTTATGCATAATTAGTAGTTTAATGCTACTTTTGTAATTATTAGCCTACTTACATTTGAAAAACAGGACCTTGTAAAGGAGAATGTCTACTTTCTGGTATCAATTATACTCAAGTTAGGGATCTCCCATCAGTTCTTCTCATGCACAAGTCTAAATGTTGACAATGACTCATTAGACCATTAGGATATTGGATTCTGTGGTAGAAAATAAATGTGCTCATTAAGGTCATCATCGTTCGATATGATTAGCCTATAAATCGACACTCATTTTGTAAAGCTTTAATTTATGTTACTGTTGTATGTCAGCGTGGAAAGCAGGTTATAAACTCCCCCAACAATGTGTTTTATGTGTGTCCACTGCTCCCCTGACTCTGCCCTTAAAGGAATGCATTTAGCTTGATCCATTCCCCCGGCTCAGTGGAGCTGGTGTGAAGTGGCAGGTTAACAGCCTCTTGTCTATAAGCCCGGGCCGACTCGGTGTACCCGTCAAGCGTGTAAATACTTCAGTGAAACACCCCGTGCGTTTCTTTTCTCCGCGGCCCCTTGTCTAACTGCTACTCTAACCTCTGCCTCTGTGTGATAGAGCCGGCTGCTGCAGCGGGAGAGCGCGGGAGGGGATCCGGGCCCAGCCGGGCTGCAGGCGGGGCAGCGGCAGTGGGAGAGGCCGCTAGAAAGCCGCACCGGGGTGCAGGGGCAGCGGAAACATGCTGCTACATATGTTGGGTCAAGCATGGCCTTTGTTGTGATCTTAAAAGGGTGTTAAAAACCCACTCGTCTGTAGCCTTCCTGAAAGAAATGAAAGCATCGCATAGTTTTTTTGATGCATAGGCCTAATGAAGTGGTTAAAAGAATGTTGGATTTTCTAAGTGCTCACAGTCACTTTTAATTGCGCGGGGGGCATTTTTAATTGGGCAAGGAGGAATAGTGAACATAATCCCTATCATAATGCATATTTTTCAAAATGTAGGCTCAGCCAAACTAAAACGATGACTATAAAACCCCGAAGCAGCAAAGCTTGCACGCCTTGGATGAAATCCGAGTTTAACCAGAGCCGGTGTTCATTTAAGTGGGCACCCTTCAGAATTAATTAACTTATAATATATTATATTAAACACAGAGTCGTAATAGTTATCTATGGACATATACGTATGGCTCAATAGACACTAATCAAGTTAAGTCATTTTCACTTAAAATCCACTCTTATCAGCAGTGGAAATTGATGGTAAATCAGCTGATAAATCAGCTCAAGTTTCCCTACAGGAATTTCAGTCAATTGTCTCTTTTTTGTTTTGTCTCGGCCTGTGCAACACTGAGCAGTCACACCAATGAGAAGTACAGGCTGTTTTATTTTTAAATCATTCATCCTAAGGTGACAGCATACGCCTATAATCTCTCCAATGAGCTCTGGGCCTTCTCTGCAGTTTGCAACTATCACTTTACCACGCAGGACGGGCAATTTTCATCTGAGTGAGACCGTCGCCCATGCAGATAATTACTTTGAATGTCAAAAAGATGTAGTTTTAATATCGTCTCTATTAGCCTGTTGGCTAGGTAATTAAGGTGCAGATGACGGCGGCGAGGGAAGCAGATGGCATTTGCTTACAGTGATTCAGAAAGTAAACAATGAGCCTGGGAGGGGAGAGAGGCAGGGCAGCACACCGAGCAGCCATTTCTTCCTTCATCAGCTTTCAAGTTGTTCTTCACTGAGACAGTTGTTATCAACCTCCAAGGGACTGACAATTGTTGATTTAAAAAGCATCTATACCTTTTTAATTTGAATTCAAATGCCTGCATGCCATATCTCCTGAGTGAACAGGTGAGGAAGCAGGTGGTTTGCGCTAGTTGCCCTTTTGTAGCTCTGCGCGGCGTGGACTTCTCAAATCTCTTGTCAAATCTCCGGAAGCATTATCGTTAGTCCTAGAAGGACGACACACCACTCAAAGCTAATTCTTTTAAATGATGATGATAATGATGATAACACAGAGAAAATAATTTTTAAATGCTATTATTTTTCTTTCACGGTCATAAAGTTTAATGAAAGAGGGAGAAGAAAAAAAAGATTTGGAGAACCGGGCATACAGAAACCTCTCTCCTTTCTTCAGCCGCAATACTGCTTTTTTTGTTATTAATATTATTATATCCGAATAGGGCGAGTCATTCTAACCTGTGAACGGCATGAGACACCTTAATTTAATTAGACATTAATCAGACTTTCGTATTCTTGTTACGTAATAATAACAACAACCAAAATACTAACAGACTATTAATAGGTTAATAATAATGATTATAATAATATGTTTAGCTGAGAATAAATAATGATAAAAGTTATGCTGAGATAATATAGGCTACAATAATATTAACTTTAATTATAATAACCATACTAACAAGAACACACATTTATTTCTAGGAATCTGCTTTTAAATAAATATTTTGTTCAACAATAATTACAAATGTGAAATGTTTTATTTCTGTAATGTATTAAATAACCTAATGCAACATGTGTTTTCATGGCAAAAGCAAACAAATGTGTTAAATTGTTTTAAACAATTGTGTTATTGTGCGGCACTGGTTAGACTGGTTAGAGGAAAATCGAAAAATTAGCAACATTTTTTTTTTATTCAAATATTTTTTTGAAAATGTGCCAAAGAGAATAATCGTTATTATAGCCTACATAACTTGTATTTGAGATATTGTCACATTACATTTGAAAAACGAAATAACGACACAGAAAAGCTGTGGTTGGACATGCTGGTTTCATTAATTACTCCACACAACGAAAATGAGTTCATTTAGGCTATCTAAAAATAATATTTCCAAATATTATAAAATACATCCAAATTGTTATTTTGGATTTTATAAATAGCCTATAGTATAAACGAAGCGTAAGGTTGTATGGTTCTCTTTAATAGACTTAACTAAATACATGTTTGAACGGCTAGCTACAAATTAAAAATTCAAATAGATTTTGTTACATGTAGGCTAGCGACCACGAGACATGTTATAATTTGGACAGGGTTCATCACTCCGTAGTTTTTCTGTAGCCGAGTGAACCGTGCACATCAACCATTTAGCTTCACTCATGCAGTCAAAAACCCTCTGCAAATATAGACTTTTTTTTCTGACAGATCAAATTTCGCCTCCACTTGAATCAATAAAATAAATAATACTTACCTTCCAGGTTGATGAGATTACAGGCACTCACGCATCATCTTTATTTTATAAGTCTGGTATTCTAGTCTGTTATTAGTAGTAGGCCTATAAACACATCGCCAGAATGGAGACTTCATAACAATCATGTCGCCAAATGATACAAAATATTTCTTGTGAAATATAGTTCTTGGAAGGGATGAACATGTTCCTTCATTTTTATGGCTATTATTAATTTGTCTGTGTCCTGTTTGACAGCATACCGCCCCATGTTAAAGCTGAATAAATGGAAAAGCACAGGCTATTGTTTTAAACCTATAAAATAATCGATTTTAGCTTTCCGGGAACTCCCTTCAGATTCTTAACACTTGATATTTGGAATAAGAACTCAGGTAGACACAGTTGAAAAAAGAGGCAAGCCAATCAGATTGCTCCTTCCCCCTTTGGCCAATGACAGACGCCACATTGTTGTCAAATTTGTCTAATGAAAACGTAGGGGCAACAATAGAGAGGGGAGAGAGGGACCTGTATCCACTGACAATCTCTGGAGGAAGTTAGTGTCTCAGGCTGCGGCGAGTAGCAACCTCGGCTCCTCCTGGACAGTTTAAACTTTCTGTCGGGGAGGAATGATCTCTCCTCTAGGCTCCTGCTCTTTTCGGATTTTAACTCGACAATATCTTCATATTTTTGCTTCTTCTGCAGACTCCTTGAACAGTTTACTTTAGAGTTTCGGTAATAGTTTTTTTTTCTTGCACCATATTCTCATCAGTGGAAAGACATCGTTGACTTCACCTGTTGCCCAGAGATGTTGAGAACCGCTGAGCAGATGTGAACGGCTCAACACTAGCATAACTAAAACAACTCGTTCAAAAGAAAGCCGTTTCCTAGTTTATAGTTCAGTTACATCAGTGAGGAACACGGGCATGGATCTGAGACCGGAGCACCCCACAGTGTCCTCTGCCTCTCAAGTCCACCCAGGAGCGGCAGCAGCAGCAGCAGCAGCAGCCTCCATCCCGGTGTCCATGGCCAGCAGCCTTCTGCGCGGCCCTCCGCTCATCTTGCGCGCCGCGGACAAGTACCCGCGCACCCCGAAGTGTGCCCGCTGCAGGAACCACGGCGTGGTTTCCGCACTGAAGGGTCACAAGCGCTACTGCCGCTGGAAGGACTGTATGTGCGCCAAGTGCACATTGATCGCCGAGAGGCAGCGAGTGATGGCAGCGCAAGTGGCGCTGCGGCGGCAGCAGGCGCAGGAGGAGAACGAAGCCCGAGAGCTGCAGCTGCTCTACGGCACGGCGGAGGGACTCGCCCTGGCCGCCGCCAACGGCATCATCCCACCGCGTCCAAACTACGAGGTGTTTACCTCTGTCAACAGCGAGAGTAACTCAGGTGAGGGGAGCAGCGTTATGCATTAAAGAAAAAGTGAAGTTCTTGTTGTTTTTATTAGAGCAGTGAAAAACCTCTGGCTTCAGTTTTAAAATCACCGTGAAACCAGGAAACAGAAGGCCTAATAGAGAACTTAAGTTCAAATGGGCAATCTCAATAAATAGACCTATAGCCTAATAATGATTTTTCCGTTCATTTAGCCTGTATTAAACTTGAATGGCATGTGTTGGTGAGCTTGCAATTTGTTTGCTAAGACACTGATTAGTAGCCTAGATAGATTTTGTTTAGCATGTTACTATAAAAACAAATTGGTGACTTTATCAGGTAGCCTATTCTACGTTGAGACTGTTTCGGTAACAGCTGTTGCAGTTTGAGGGTTCGCTAGGCTACTGTTTAACAAACTTGTTCTTTTTCCTAACCCTAATTGCTGCCTCTTTTATCCCTGTGATTTAGTTTAGACTATTGACCTCTGTTGCCGTTTAATTCACAGGTTATGACTTTCTATCAGGTCTACTCAGCCTATAGGCTACTGTAACATTCATATGTTGGGCTATTTTTGGACCCCCATCTAACACACTGTGATGTTCTGATTGTGTCAACAGAGTCAAGTATCCAGAAGTATGAGCTGTTTTCAAAGAGCCAGCTGTCCGGATCCGCCACCTCTCAGCAGTCTGCTATGGGGAAACCGGCGTCTACCGAAAATGACTCGGCCCCGGGCATGTCGTCCCCAGACGGCCGACATGGCTCGGGTTCAGAGAACGGAGACAGCGAGTCTTTCATCAGCTCGCCGGTCTCCAAGCCTTTAAAAGACGGAGGGGAAACTCCTGGCTCCGTGAGCTCCATTGCCTCTGATTCCGGCTCTGAGACCGACAAAGACGATCAGGAGCCCTCCCCTTCCTCTGCGGCCTCCCGGGCCCGGCACATGAACGCCATCGATATCCTGACCCGAGTGTTCCCCAGCCACAAGCGGAGCGTCCTGGAGCTCGTCCTGCAAGGCTGCGGTAAGGACGTGGTGCAGGCCATCGAGCAGATCCTCAACAACAGCGGCGCTCAGAGCTCCAACAAGGCCGGGACAGCTGAGACGTGGACGGCCGAGAGGGTGCTCCAAAACGCACAGCAGCCTCCGCCGTCCTCCGCATCCACAACCGCCCCGACGAGGCCCATGTTACCCGGAGCCATGACGCTCAGTAACCGCTCTGCATTTTCTCCTCTCCAGCCAAACTCCCCGCACTTCGGCGCCGACCCCAGCAGCTATCCTTTGGGCACCCACCTAGGACTGAACCCTCTGCGGCTGGCCTACTCTGCGCACAGCCGGGGACTGGCTTTCATGACGCCCTACTCCACCACCGGGTTGATGCCTACCCTGGGCTTCAGACCCCCGATAGACTATGCATTTAGTGACCTGATAAGGGACAGGACAATGTTACACAAGGAGCAAGGCTATGCCAGCGGCCTGTACGGGCCCTTGGTCAACAACACGCCGGAAAAACAGTGAGTCTGGTGGACTGACCACAGAGACACTTTACATTGTATTTGTAGCCACAAGTGTTGAATGTTCTGGCGAAAATCTGTGATGTGTTTTGACTACAGGCTACTGTACATAATAGGATTATCTGGCTTGTAGTCAAATGGTCTGAGATAAAGAAGAACAAAAAAAAAACTAAACTCACTTATGTGTAATTTTCAAAAATAATTTTATATGTTTGACTAAGAAAGTTTGGATGACATTCCCCAGGTATGAAGTTGATCAATAAAATAGAGTGAAGCTGAAAAGATATTTATAGATTCCAAAATAAATCACAACGAAGCTGGGAAAGTAGAAAAGTAAACCCAGCACAAACTGAAACTATACACGTGCTTTTATTACTAAATTGTATGTCAATTCTGCAGGATTTAAAATAAAGTAAGCGTTATGACGTGTTTAAAGCCCATCACATTTCTCAGCTGGTTGGTGAAACTGAAGTGCATATGATGTTTAAAATCAAACTTTAAATATGCATTTCTCTCACACACACGGGATATTAAATGAGTCAAAATTAAGTTATTATACCATGTAGATGACGGATATTAACCCTATTTCCTGATGTACAAGTTGAACTAATGATGTGTAAATGCCACCCCTTTTTTCTTATGTCTTATTTCACTTATCTCGTCTATTTGTTTAGTTAATTTCCAACTGCCTGTATTAAATATTGCATTTGGTAATATGCTATATTTGACTTTCATTTATCCGCTAGTCAGCTCAATTTTTTTGTGACAAAGTGCTGGATCAAGTCAGTTCATCTTCAAATGTTACAAGCTGTGCTGTCACATTGTATGAATATGCTGGAAATAAATGTTATTTTAACGAAAGTGGAAAAGTAGAATTATTTTGTGTTGAGACTGATATAGAATATACCATCCATGTGTAACACATTTGAATTTGTGAAGGGTGCATCGAAAACCATAAACTAAAATCCTTCCAAATGTGTGAGATATTTTGGCCTCAGGTAGGTAAAACTCTTGTTTCTGACAGCAAATCCACAGAGGTCTGCTAGCAGGTGTTTACTGGTGAAGAAGATAGATAGATAGATAGATAGATAGATAGATAAGTGCACATACATTACTTTACTGACTGCAGTCTGTTCTTGCTAAATAGAAATAATCTGGATTATACAGAATCTCAATAAAGTAGACAAACATAAAACAGAAGTTTTTTTTAACAAAATGTCAACAGCACGGATGAATCGTGAAGTACCACATTGCACACATTTCATAAAGTGTGTTTATTTGAGCGCCTAAACATTTCATAAAAGAAATGTTGGCTCCGGAATAGAAAAACAATCTTTTAGTGACAATATGTGCTTTCTTCTTCTTCTTCCTCCTCTTAAGTAACATGCACGAGGTTCTATACAGTAGCCTATGCATACAGATTATAACCGATTAGCAGTTGTAAGTACCGACGCTGACAGGAGTGGCTGTGAAGGAGTGATTAAAATATTGTTTTTACTTCTCGTCAGGAGCGTTAACACATCACAACCAGCCAGCGGGCCAGTTTCAGCTGGGTTTGTACCAATTAATCCTATTGTTAGATTAGACCAACTCGTCATTATTACATTAGATAAAATAGCCTACTCATAAAGTAGGCACAATTTTTTGCACAAATCAAATACAATAGCCACCGCAGTGACATTCGAGAAAAAAACCGTAATACGGTGTAAAGTTTGAGCTTATTCATTTCAGTGTAAGACAATTAGACTGGTGAAGGAATTCAAAATTAGTCTATTTTCAGTTTAAAAGTAAAGCTTTATTTATTTTCCAACCAAATCTAAAATGTAGAAATGTGAATAACTGTGTATTATAAGGAATGGGAAGAATGAAGAAACCCACCTAAACATTTGTTTTGGGGAAAACCTAAATCCTGTCTGAATCCTTCTTCCATTAAAAACATTAAAATAACATTATTCTCTTAATAATGACGCCTTAGTGGACACGACTGTTTTGCCGCTCGTTATAGAGATGACAACCACTCTTTCACCGCCTCCAGAGAAATCTCCCCATATCCAAAAGGCAGTGGCGCCACCTGCAGGTCAACCAATGTCAGTACCAAGCCGTTTGTCCAACTACGTTTACATTCCAGCTCCAATTAAATGTTTAACACAGATTGGTTGAGCTCAGCGGTAGAAGCAGATCTGAACAAGGGGACCATAAAGCGTGTGGCTCTGAACTGAATCAGCTGTGGGCAGTAGAACTGGAGCAAAAACTTGCAGGAGGGCCCACAGTGCATCTACAAGATGTTGTATTATGACAGATGTTAGATCCTTGACCCCTGTGGCCCTAGAGTGTGAGAAAGAAGGAAAGGAGGAGGCAGGAGCATCAGTTTGGAGAGTAATGATGCTCTGCTACAGTGAATGTACAACTATGTTTTCCATTCCTCTATTCTCTGTGTTCATTAATGAATAATTAGACACTGGCAAATAAATAGCCACAGGCTCCCAGAGTGCTGCAGAGAGAGAGAGAGAGAGAGAGAGAGAGAGAGAGAGAGAGAGAGAGAGAGAAATCCATTTAGGTTATTACTCCATAAAACCGATTTTCATTTTCGGAGCCGCTGTTTGGTTTACTGTCAGAATAACAAATAGATAACTGCAAAACAAACATTGAGACAAAAACAATTGTGCACATCCTGCACTGAATTTAGAGTCTTGACTCTTACAGCCTAGTAAACTCACAGGAAAATAGATAAACGAATGAACAAAATAAATAAATGTATGCAAGTCTACAGTATGCAAGCAGACATTTTACAGTTTTGCTGGCTCACCAACAGTAGTGTTGTCTCAAAAATAAAGCTACCAGTGTTAAAATAACTAAAAACTGTCGCTACAAACAGGAGTTGAACTCATCTCCACTAACATCCACTGATTCATATTATAAGACAGCTGCTATTGTGTGATTAAATGGCGCTTTCTCAAAACAATAATTTATCATTATTTCTTGTCATTTAGCACAACATAACAAATGACCCTGAAGCCTTTGGGGTCCCTTGGAGTTTGGGGTCCCGGGCAGTTTCCCACTTTCCACTGTGAGTGAACGGTTTTGAGAACTGTGGTGTTTCCCACTGTCAAATAAAATGTCCGAAGTATGTATAAGTGTGACTGAGGGAAGAAAGGAAGATGAAAGCACAGGCAAAAGGGTGAATGTGTGTGTGTGTGTGTGTGTGTGAGGGGTCTTGTGCCTGAGCAGTCAGGTGAGGAGTATCGAACGTGGGCTCCTCGCTCTATGCGTTAACAACAAAACACCCTTGGATGGTATTGATTCAGGAATCTCATTCCCATCTGTCCTTCGAAGGGTCCTTTCATCATTCTGCCCCGCGGAGCGCCCTTTACCAATGTCAACTCAACTCCCCCACATTGAACCCTTTTCCTTTCTCTCAAACCTTCCCTCCATCACACGTGGCATCCCTTCCACATCAAAGCTGCTACTTGGTTAAAACCTCTGTTTTCCTGTGGCGTGTCAACACAAGTTTTCCGACCAGGATACACAGCGTTGCTCATGATATGGGTTTTGTGCAGGTTTAAAGGTCCCATGGCATGAACCCTCCACCTTGCCCCGCCTCTCTCCTCCTCAATAGCATTTAAAGCTACAGACACAGAAATGGCACGTCCTAAGGAAAGCTCATTGTGGGACTGGCTCTAGTGGCTGTAATTCTGCACCAAGGCTGAATTTCGGGAAAGAGACTTCAGATAAAGTATTAGGGGACCACTAAGGCCTATATAAAAGCATCCAAAAAGCAGCATGTCATAGGACCTTTAACATTGTCAGTTGGTAAAAAGAAAAAAAAACACAAATGGGCTATCAGTCAGTTTTCTATGGCACATATCTGCAGATTAAATGTCTTGCCATTATACAAAAATACATGTACATTTTGTAAGATAAACATTTTTATGTTTTGTCCTCAGAATCTGCAATTGACATGATGCGACTGTCCACTACATTAGGGGCTTTCCGACCGGAGGGATTTTTGCAGTTCTTAGAACTAAATGTTCCTAGAACACTTTTTTTGTTGTGTTCCGACAGGAAAAATTTGTGGATTTTTAAGTTCCTCTGGCTGCAGTAGCGTACTTTTTTAGCTCCTACTTCAGAGCAGGGTCTTTTCCCTTTTTCTAGGTGTACTTGATTGGTCAAACTTATAAGTCACGCTCACTGCCAACTCGGAACTTGCAGACAGAGCAACAACCAACAACGGGACATTTTTAACAATTTTCTTATTCATCATTAAATTCACTTCTGACAACGTTTTAAGCGAGAAATTAACTGTTTAGATTTCGAATATAGGCAGTCTTGCAAAAATTGATGCGGAATTGACAATTTGCTTCAAAGTTTTCGGAGTTGAGAACCTCCATGAAGTGAGGCGACATCCAGCAGGCGCCTGTCCCGGCCGCTAGCTCGTCGCTCGGCCAGTCATGCTCAGACACCTTGCTGTAAGCTGGAGGTCTCTCAGACCGCTCTGGTAAATAAGAGGCTTTTATTTCGCCGTTGACAGTTTGTTTGTTTAAATATCACAAGACATGTCCATCATAAGATTAACGGGAACCTGTGGTTAACAGTCTTTTCGGAGTTAAACTCCACAAGCGTGTCCTGCGGCTCGCCGGCTGTCACACACACACACACACACACACACACACACACGTCCACAGCGCAGCAGGCAGAGGCGGGGTCTGTTCTGAGTATAATAAAGCCCCGTCTTGTTGAGCAAAACATTACGTGAATTACGACGAGAATGGACGGAATCGGAACTCGGAAAAGTGGTCTGATGCGGAGGTGCAGGCACTGCTGGCCATGTACGGCCTCCTCCATGCTGCTTTGTTGTTGTTGTATGTGGCGCTAAGGTCTAGTGACGATGCTATAAAGACCGTTGCCGTGCTTGTGTCACTCCTTTACCCCTCCTACCAGTCCCTATGGCCACTTGGCCAGTGGGAATGCAAACTGAAAAAAGATTTTGGGGAGAGTAGTTCTTAGAACTGCTTAGAAGTGTACTTTTCCTCTAAAAAGTACAAGTACTATCCGGTCGGAAAGCACCTATTGTGTGACGTTTCTGAGAGGCAGCAACTGGCAAATGTAAAGGAATTCCAGGTAGGCAAATATGCTCAGCATGTGGCCTAAATTGGGATGAATGACATTCTGCAATACAGAGAGTCAACACTGGCCAACACCTCACCTCAATGCTGTTAACTGGAGTTAATTCCAAAGTTGTCAAGTTGCCAAGTCAGCAACTCTATAAATTCTGGCCATATATGGGCTAGAACATTGGCTGGATATACCTGTTTGGGTTGTGTGTGTTGGGCCTTTTGTTGTCTCCAAGTTCCCATCATGTACAGTGCAGCACACTTTGTGGCAGCTTCATTATATTTTTCCCAGAGACACAGAAACCACCCAAGGCCGTTACAGACCAACCAGACGGCCGACCGTTGGCAGAAAAGGCAGTTGGACTGATCAGTCTCCCCGAGTTTGTCAGAAAAATGCCTTGGAACACACCAAAGCGACGAGACGTAATACGTCTCCATAACAGCAGGCTGCGCTAATCTGTATTGTCGCCCAAAAAATGAAAACCGGAAGCTGATTGGACGAATGCGTCACGTGGGTCTGGCTGCTACTTCCGGAGTTTAGATTTTTCAACCGGCCATTAATGGCGACTCATTCAGAATACATTCTCATATTGTACTAAAATAGTTCACTGAAACGTGTTTCTGAAAACATTTTAAGCGAGAAATAGGCCATGCAGTTGCTTAATCTGTCATATTATATTTCAGATCGACAAAGGTCAGTTTAAAGATTTTCGTCAGATTTTGAGAGGCTTAGTCCTGCTCATCCCGCTTGTCATTTCCAGGTGAGTCCCGACTGCCCTGTCTCCAACTGAGCATGTCAGGTCGGCAAAAATGAAGGCCGATAGCTCCTCCAACGGACGATGGCACAGAACACACCGAACAGACTCGAGTCACTGACCTCACCAGACTGTCCAACGGCTGATTATTGGCCCGGTGTGTAGCTGCCTTTACACTGAAATACTACCTGACTCCAGCTTGTCTGTCAATCAGTTAGTTTGGGGTAATTAAATGCAATTTTGTTCATTTGAGCACAGCATGATCAAAAAATGTTAAGGCTTTATTATTATATTTCGACATAGTACCAGGCATGGACTGACAATCTGTCCAACCGACGGCCGTTGGCACAAAAAAGTCTAAAAAAAAGCGATATTAACAGCCAACAGCAGGGGGCGCTAATACGATCACTTATATGCTAAATGTAAAAAACAAAAAAAAAAAAAAATGTAAAAAAGAAGAGTAGGCCTACGTCATTAGACGTGACAATGGCTAGTAGAAAACGTAAGGAGAAAGGTGGATGGGAAAAATTCAAAGAAAAGAGGGCCAAGTCTCTCGAGACTGATGCAGCAAAATGCAAAAAGCTCACAGAGCCTGAACATCCACAGCCTGATCATGACGACGGACAGACAGCAGAGTTAATTTCACATCAGCAAGAGGTACTGGTAAGTGCCAGGAGCAGGTCACATTATAATAGGCTGCCTTTATCCCTATCTTAGCGAATTGCATAGTCAGCTATCAACATGGGTGTGCATCATGATTATGAAAATTATCGTGCCATTTAGTGCTGTCAAACTTCACGTGTTTAATCATTTTCTGTTAGGTTAATTTGAAACATTAAACGTGTTAGAAATTAATTGGGGGTTGACCGCAATTTCACTTCGTTGTGTATGAGAGGTTGTAGTGAGCTCACTTTTGCTGCTAGGGGACGGTCGGTATTTATGGAATGGACCACCGGAGGAAAATAGGGGAGGGTCATGTCTTTTTATTCTTTGTTGAGGGGAGGGTCACCCAACGTTTTTTAGTTTTTGCAGTTGGTGCTAAGTGGATAGTGTGAGCGTTGATCGCAGTTACGTGTCAGTTAAACTTCTCATCTCCAATCCTATCTGTATTTGTGAGAAGTGGCGCTGTCCTGAGTAGAAAGATAGCCTACTTTACGCCTTCATTATCAAGTTAATAGGCGTGTGTGTTAGTGTCGGCCGCTGTCCATTTCCTTAGGTTCTGAAATGCAAACATTTTTTGACTACATTTTTTTTTAAAGGGCGTGCGCCCGTGAGCACCCACGGAGGAAAACAGTTAATCTAATAATGGATATGTGTGTTGAGTTATTTAAACAAACGATCGGGGAAATAAACAACTCTTTTCCGCGAGTCTCCTGAGAGAGCTCCAGCCAGCTCACAGCGGGTCTGTGAAGGACAGGCCGGGCGGCAAGCCAGCGACCCTGGCAGGCACCCGCCGGCTGTCACCCGCCGGCTGTCACCCGCCGGCTGTCACGTCAAACTGTGGAGCTTCTGAACTCTGATACAGTCAGACCAAATTTGCAATTAGCCATCAATTTTCGTAAAACGGCCCATATTTGAGCTCTACATAGTTGATTTCTCACATAAAAAAGTCTCAGAAGTGAATTTCGTAATGAAATAGCAGACAAACAATGTATAAAGTTTCCAGTTGTTGGACACAACAGCAATCCATGGTTGTTGTGATTGTTGCAGCGCTTTGCACACCAACATCCATCCATCCATCTTTGTCCGCTTATCCGGTATCGGGTCGCGGGGGTAGCAGCTCCAGCAGAGGACCCCAAACTTCGTGACATTAACCAGCTCCGACTGGGGGATCCCGAGGCGTTCCCAGGCCAGGTTGGAGATATAATCCCTCCACCTAGTCCTGGGTCTTCCCCGAGGCCTCTTCCCAGCTGGACGTGCCTGGAACACCTCCCTAGGGAGGCACCCAGGGGGCATCCTTACCAGATGCCCGAACCACCTCAACTGGCTCCTTTCGACGCGAAGGAGCAGCGACTCTACTCCGAGCTCCTCACGGATAACTGAGCTTCTCACCCTATCTCTAAGGGAGACGCCAGCTACCCTCCTGAGGAAATCCATTTCGGCCGCTTGTACCCTGGATCTTGTTCTTTCGGTCATGACCCAGCCTTCATGACCATAGGTGAGGGTAGGAACAAAAACTGACCGGTAGATTGAGAGCTTTGCCTTCTGGCTCAGCTCTTTTTTCATCACAACGGTGCGATAAATTGAATGTAATAGCGCACCCGCTGCACCGATTCTCCGACCAATCTCCCGCTCCATTGTCCCCTCACTCACGAACAAGACCCCAAGGTACTTGAACTCCTTCACTTGGGGTAAGGACTCATTCCCTACCTGGAGAAGGCACTCCATCAGTTTCCTGCTGAGAACCATGGCTTCCGATTTAGAGGTGCTGATCCTCATCCCAGCCGCTTCACACTCGGCTGCGAACCGATCCAGTGAGTGCTGAAGGTCACAGGCCGATGATGCCATCAGGACCACATCATCTGCAAAAAGCAGCGATGAGATCCCCAGCCCACCAAACTGCAACCCCTCTCCACCCCGACTATGCCTCGATATCCTGTGCATAAATACTACAAACAGGATTGGTGACAAAGCGCAGCCCTGGCGGAGGCCAACTCTCACCTGAAATGAGTCCGAATCTTACTGCCGGGAACCCGGACACAGCTCTCGCTTTGGTCGTACAGAGATTGGATGGCCCTGAGAAGGGACCCCCTCACCCCGTACTCCCGCAGCACCTCCCACAGTATCTCCCGGGGCACCCGGTCATACGCCTTCTCCAGATCCACAAAACACATGTAGACCGGTTGGGCATACTCCCAGGCTCCCTCCAGGGTCCTTGCGAGAGTAAAGATCTGGTCCGTTGTTCCACGACTAGGACGGAATCCGCATTGTTCCTCTTCAACCTGAGGTTCGATTATCGACCGAACCCTCCTTTCCAGCACCTTGGAGTAGACTTTACCGGGGAGGCTGAGAAGTGTGATACCCCTGTAATTGGCACACACCCTCTGGTCCCCCTTTTTTAAAAAGGGGAACCACCACCCCGGTCTGCCACTCCTTAGGCACCGTCCCAGACTTCCACGCGATGTTGAAGAGGCGTGTCAACCAAGACAACCCCTCCACACCCAGAGCTTTAAGCATTTCTGGACGGATCTCATCAATTCCTGGGGCTTTGCCACTGTGGAGTTGTTTAACTATCCCAGCAACTTCCACCAGGGAAATTGACGACAATCCCCCATCATCCTCCAGCTCTGCCTCTACCATAGAGGGCGTATTAGTTGGATTTAGGAGTTCCTCAAAGTGCTCCTTCCACCGCCCTATTACCTCCTCAGTTGAGGTCAACAGCATCCCATCCTTACTGTACACAGCTTGGATGGTTCCCCGCTTCCCCCTCCTGAGGTGGTGAACGGTTTTCCAGAAGCACCTTGGTGCCGACCGAAAGTCCTTCTCCATGTCTTCTCCGAACTTCTCCCACACCCGCTGCTTTGCCTCTTTCACGGCAGAGGCTGCAGCCCTTCGGGCCCTTCGGTACCTTGCAACTGCCTCCGGAGTCCTCTGGGATAACATATCCCGGAAAGACTCCTCCTTCAGTCGGACGGCTTCCCTGACCACCGGTGTCCATGGGTTACCGCCCCTTGAGGCACCTAAGACCCTAAGACCACAGCTCCTCGCTGCAGCTTCAGCAATGGAAACTTTGAACATTGTCCACTCGGGTTCAATGCCCCCAGCCTCCACAGGGATGCACGAAAAGCTCCGCCGGAGGTGTGAGTTGAAAGTCTGTCGGACAGGGGCCTCCTCCAGACGTTCCCAGTTTACCCGCACTACCCGTTTGGGCTTACCAGGTCTGTCCAGAGTCTTCCCCCACCCCCTGACCCAACTCACCACCAGATGGTGATCGGTTGACAGCGCCGCCCCTCTCTTCACCCGAGTGTCCAAAACATATGGCCTCAGATCAGATGAAACGATTATAAAATCGATCATTGACCTTTGGCCTAGGGTGCTCTGGTACCAAGTACACTTATGAGCATCCCTATGATCGAACATGGTGTTCGTTATAGACAATCCATGACTAGCAGAGAAGTCCAACAACAAACAACTACTCTGGTTTAGATCAGGGAGACCGTTCCTCCCAATCATGCCTCTCCATGTGTCTCCATCATTGCCCATGTGCGCGTTGTCCCCCAGCAGAACTATGGAGTCCCCCACTGGAGCCCCATGCAGGACTCCACTCAAGGTCTCCAAGAAGTCCGTATACTCCGAACTCTTGTTTGGTGCCTATGCACAAACAACAGTCAGAGTTTCCCCCCCCACAACCCGCAGGCGACCCTCTCGTCCACCGGGTTAAACTCCAACGTAACGGCCCTCAGCCGGGGGCTTGTGAGTATCCCCACACCCGCCCGGCGCCTCACACCCTGGGCAACTCCGGAGAAGAAAAGAGTCCAACCCCTATCCAGGAGTATGGTTCCAGAACCGAGACTGTGCGTAGAGGTAAGCCCCACCAGATCTAACCGGTAGCGCTCCACCTCCTGCACAAGTTCCGGCTCCTTCCCCCACAGAGAGGTGACATTCCACGTCCCCAGAGCCAGTGTCTGCTGCCTGGGTCTGGTCCGTCGAGGCCCCTGACCTTCACTGCCACCCGTGTGGCGGCGCACCTGACCCCAGCGGTTCCTCCCACAGGTGGTGGGTCCATGGGATGGAGAGATGGACGCCACGTAGCTTTTTCGGGCTGTGCCCGGACGGGCTCCATGGCAAACCCGGCCACCAGACGCTTGCTGACGAGCCCTCCATCTGGGCCTGGCTCCAGACGGGGGTCCCGGGCTTCCTCCAGGCAGGGTCACTCCATCTCTTCCTCGGTCACTCATAGGGTTTTTGAACCATTCTTTGTCTGGCCCCTCACCTGAGACCACTTTGCCTTGGGAGACCCTACCAGGAGCACAAAGCTCCAGACAACACAGCCCTCAGGTTCATAGGGACACACAAACCTCTCCACCACGATAAGGTGATGGTTCCCGGAGAGGCACACCAACACACTTTGAATTTCTGATTGGGTGGGCCAGCTGTCAATGCCTGGACGGGCCAAGTCCAGCTCCGTGCTTGGGTCCCGGTGATTTGAAATTGTGCAAACGACAGCCTTTTCAAGGCATTTGAGAAGGAAGGAGTGGTTAACATGCAAGCTCCCAAATTGACGCTCGTCTGAGAAATGGAGTTTTGGATAATGTTCAGCTTCGGCAGCTTTACCTATGCTAAAATATACAATGACTGAGGAAGCCTAGTGACGAGTCCATAGCAAACAGTTCATGTGTTGAATTTGTTATTACCCATATTACCCATTATGCTTTATTGAATGGTCTCAATGTTTTATTGTTTTATTTCATGTGAATACTAGTTTACTAGAGGAGTAACTTAGTATTTCGAGTAATGCAGTAATGCAGGAAGTGTACATTTAGTTTCCATGCTTATTGTGTTTCTACAACAATGTTAGTGAGTACATTTACTGAAATGGCCACCATCTTGGTGGAGTGTGATGTGTAAGATGAGAAAGCAGAGGTTAAGTCATGTATGTCATGGTTGTAAAAAAACAGTGGTTATCTGTACATCTTTACCAAGCGCAAACCACTGCAAAAGGCATCAATAAATTGTGGGGCAATAAAATGGGTCAATGCCCTTTTTTCCCAAATTATTTTGGAGGGTCATAGAAAAATGTATTGCTGGCGAAGGGAGGGTCAAGTCTATTTTGACTAAAGATCCCAAAACTCCTCCGGTAGCCCCTTTAATAAAAAACGAACAGTCCCTAGGATGAAGACTATGGTATTGAATTAAACGGGAAAACATCAGGCATGCATTGGTACCACTCTAAATGTGCTAAGAAACAGGGAAGGGGGCTAAATATTTCACCAAATTTAACCAAAAGTTTAACCAAACAATCTAGCTTGCACTTTCTGTGTGTCTTCCATCAGAGTGCAGTTTTTCCTTGTCTTTCATTTGCATTTACTATTGTGGAACCTGTGTAGACCTGGTGATTGTTTGGGAAAGCTTTACAGACAAAATTGATAGAGCCTAGTCATTTTCATCATTTCACAACCTTAATATGAATCAAAAGTGTAATATGACATTGACAAAATATTAAATAAGTTATCCAATGCTAATTATTTAACACAAAGCAACACATCAATAATAGCTAATAACCTATCTTTAAAATAATTTGTTTATTCAGGTTGAAGATAATTGCAGCACAAAAGATGACAGGGAGAGTGTAGGGAAATGCCAGGATGTCCCAGGATGATCAGTAATACTCTGTACTGTTTTATAATTACACGTTTGTAATTTGGGGTTTCTGTAGCCAGTGACATTTCATTATTTGTATTTTATTTTCAATGCAGATATAATTGTAACGATTTGCTCCTAGTTTGGACCCCAAAAGCAGATTCAGACTCAACTCCAACGGATTGGTAGTAGTTTTATTTTTTCTCAGTACTTGCAAGTGAAGAGAGTACAACAAGGTGGTGAGGGTGTAATCCTGGTGAAAGCAGGTGGTATCTGGTGGAGGTGAATTTGTGGCAGACAAGGGCAGAGGATCAGCAGGAAGGCAGGCTCAGCTTAGGCAGGTCAAAATCATATTCTTCACTGGGGTTTTAAGCCTGAAGCGTTACCACGTGGTGAGCGGAAACAATCTGGCGATGAGTGAGTGGAGACAGTGTGACAGTAATGGCATTGTACATTTTTTGTTTTTATTTGAAGGCTGAGGCTTCATTAATAAACACAACCCCAATTATCATCATTGGTTTTGAGATGTTACTTGCTGTGAATACCTTGTCTGATAGGCTACAGTATTGTGGCATAGTATCAGGACATCCTGGCTAGTGTCTGTCGCGCACAGCTAGGGGCGAATGGCCGAATGATGGGCCTATTTTAGCCCCAGTCCATCCCTGCATAGTACCGCTCTAGAAGATTACTTAATAATGTGGCACCTAAATTATATTGTATATTCTTATACAAGTAATCAAAACAAGTTCCTTCCTGAGGCTGTTTTGCAGAGGCACAGTGGCTCAGCTTAGTGTCACCCATGATGATTGTGATTGGTTTAAAGAAATGCCTATAAACCAGAGCACGTTTTTCTCTCATCCCGGAATGCTGTGTGGACTAGCCAAACCCTCCTCTGCAGCGCTGTGGAGGAAGGTCTGACAAAGCGAGACTAAGGTGCTACAAACTCAAAAGCTTGATCACCTCGGGTCTTAAGCCATGTGCGTAGGACAGACAGTAAATTTAGCATATTAGACCAAAGTGAGCAAGCTGAGGAATATAGTTGAAGTAGCTCAGTCACATATGCAGGAGCCTGACCTTGCAATGCTCTGTACGTAATAGTGAGAATTTTAAACTGAATCCTATAGGGAGCCCGTGAGCCAGGGAGGCCCTTAGATGCTCAGCTTGTCTCATAAGGGCTACTCATGTAGCCCACCTTGGCCCCGTTATAAGCTCAGCAGACTCTAAAATGGCAAAAATGAATAATATACTAATGTTAACTGGCATAAAGAGAGACTAGCAGCAGCAGTTGCCAGTGAGTTATCTGTACCCTGCAAGTACCCAGATGGCCTGTGTGTATTTATAGTGTGTTGGTTAAATCTGCTTCTGTTGGAACCACAAACGCCACAGGCTCCTTCTTTCCGTGTGGCAATTAAATAGCACACAGCTGATGTTGGAGGAAAAACACATATCTACAAAATGTTTTTAAGAGCAAAGAAAATAATCTACAATGGGGTGTTTTCCATTCAGTTTCACAGTCTCAGTGGTCCCAGTGACCATGTAAACATCTGATTCAAGTGAGAAAAAAAGCAAAACTGCAGCTCCCGGTTTTATTTTTCCCCAGTGACAGCAGTGACAATAAAGTAGCAGGTGTGTACAAAGAAATTGGGGAACGTGCAAATGGTGGGTAGTGTGTGTGTGTGCGCACGTGGTTGGCACGGATGCTTCATATGAGTTTTAAGGATACATGGATGTCAAACTGTGCCGACCCAGCATGAGCACACTTAATCTCCTCAAGTGGAGAGTGTCAGTCAACACTGCTGTGGCAGATAGGTATAGAGATACCTAGATCGATAGATGTGCCTGAATGTAAATGTGTGTGTGTGTGTGTGTGTGTGTGTGTGTGCGCGCATTAGGTTGCCAATGATTTGTTTGTGTGCATACATCCTACAGGAGATGTAGCATGTCTTTCTTGTCAAGCAAGATGAGCTCCCTACCTTTTACTGTCATATAGTAAACCTAAAAACACACACACACACACACACACACACACACACACACACACACACACACACACACACACACACACACACACACACACACACACACAAACTGTCATGCTGTACATCATTGTTAAAGTGTAAAATGCTAAATTTAGAAACTCTCTCCAGGAAGTTTGATCACCACTCCTGCACACAATTTGCACACTTTTTCTTTTTATATTTGTTGTTGATTGTGTATTAGTGTGTGTGTGTGTGTGTGTTTCTCAGCAGCTTCTGGCTAAATGTTCAGCGACATTCGACTGACTGACAGAAGTAGGTCTGTGGTAAAACAGGTGTTCCTCTTTTCCTGCTGAGATCTCCTCCTTGACATCTTCCTCACAATCACAGATAGGTTTTTCACTTCTCTTCTTCTCCTTCTATATGTATTTCTCCTCACTCATGTAGTTTTCTTTCTTTCTTTCTTTCTTTCTTTCAATTAGTGTTTGCAGCCTCCCTGCTCTGAGTGAGAGTCATCAAATGAAGATTAAAGACACTTCTGTTTCCACTGACAAGCACACACCCACACACACTGACTCACACAGTCAGGCACCAGGCGCACACAGAGAGAGACACACATACATGCTGAAGTACACATGCCAAAAACTTTCTCTCTCTCTCTCACACACACACACACACACACACACACACACACACACACACACACACACACACACACACACACACACACACACACATACACAGTCCCCCTTGGGAAACCTTACACAATTATGGCTAGAATGGGATTCATTCTCAGCCTTCAACAACTCATTAACTGCATATTGCAAATTGTACGTTTCAGCAGAAAGCATTGATGAGGAACAGCGAGAAGGGGGGCTTTGGGAGAGGCCGGCATCATTTTAACGTGTGTTCAGAATGTATTAGCATATCACATATAGTACACTGTATGTATATTATATATATAGAAGGAATGGCAACAGTGCTTGTTTTTTTTAAAGACATGCAGGTGAAATATTTGCAAATGTTTAGCCTTTTTTAATGTGCATGAAACTTAAGGTAGGTAGAGCTTGTCATATTATGACAATCTAGAAAAGCTGTGAAACACTAATACATACAGCATATAAAAAACAGACATTTGGGATAAAATACACACATTCACACTTTCTGGTGCTCATTTGCCAGCAAACCACACCGACACAAGAACCAAATAGGTTAATGTAAACCATAAAAAGTATCCCAAACTGCTTTGTCTGATTCTGATATTTTGCGGCAATTTAAATATTTTCTTAAAGGGATGGTTCGAAGTAATTTCACCCTAGGGTCCTTTGCACCATCACCTCAAGCCAAACACCCCCCCCAGAAAATTACCCCACTAATAATGCCCGGAATGGTACCAAACTTCTACAGTAGTACAAATAGGTTCTGTACTCATAAAACGAGGCATTGGAAAGTTTGTAAGTTCAACAGGAGTTTATTTAAATAACACTCTACGAGCAGCCGGCGGTGAGAGGCAGTAAGACGAGTGATTAAGGACCGTCTACAACCTACAACACCGAAAAGCGATACAACAAAAATATTTATTAATTTAATGATTAAATAAGGTAGTGTCTCCAAACTTACCTCAATTATAATATATATAATAAATATTTTTGTTGTCTCTCTTTTCGGTGTTGTAGTTTGTAGACGGTCCCTAAGTCTTACTGCCGTCTCACCGCCGGCTGCTCGTAGAGACCAAAGCCAAGGGAAAAAAGCTTCTGGGGGGGTATTTGGCTTGAGATCATGGTGCAAAGGACCCTATGGTGAAATTACTCCAAACCTTCCCTTTAAGTATATATTGTCATTCAATTGTCTTGTACTATACTAGATACTAGATATCTTGAGAGCAGTTAGGAAGACAAGTGCAGAACCTGAAACAGAAAAGCTAAATTAATCCTCATCTTCGGATCTTCCGTATATTTCTCTCTGTGATTCAGTTTGAGATGTTTAGAGTTTCCTTATTGGTGTGATTGGGGAGAGACGTTTGTGGTTTGAGAGCATTGCAGAGGTGCAGTTGCAGCAGGCTTCAGCTGATACGTGACCAGTTCATTAAAGTTTCATTGCTCTTTGTTTCCCCTTTGGGTTATCCTTCAAAGACCAGGTACTCTCACTCACAGGAGGTGTGTGTTTGTGTGTGTGTGTGTGTGTTTTTTCCGTCTCGCAAACACACACACACACCCACACACACGCACACACACACCACCACCATGCACCAGCGCTAGTTTAAACTGATGATAGCATGCAGGAGAAAAATTGAAACAGACTGTAAATGTCCTTTCTGCAGTGTGAGGCTCACACACACTGCACTGGTGAGACAAAGAGTGTCAAATTAGCACATCCTTTTTTTGCTGGTGTTTTAATTGAAGATGGGAGATGGATAGGTTAACAGCGTTGTTAGCAAAACTTGGTGGAGCAGGAAGGGGGGGAGGTTGTTCTCCACCAGGTGAAAGAATTAGTGTTGTACAGCTCAGAGGGGACCAAGACGTGATAGCATGCATCACCTTTTATCTGCAACACCTATACACTGTAAAACATTACAGACTCATTTAGTTATGTCCACTTATTTCTTATTTTTAACTGAACAAGCTTATACAAGTTGTGGATTTTGAACTCAACTTTATGAGTTTTTGAAAGTTAAACTTGCATTTATTCATTGGGTCGACTATTTTAATTTTTTGTCAGATATGTATGTGTTGATTGAACTTGGGTATGTAAGTTAAGTTATCAGTTGAAAAAAAAGCGGTGTGTGTGTTGCACCAAAAAAGAGTTGCCTTTTCGAGTCTTCTTTCACGGCATAGTTAAAGCATGGACACAATAAATTAATTATACACCGCAGATAAGTGATGTAGCCTATTCAAATTTCAACTAAAATATAACACGTGTTGTGGCAAACAAGAAAGCACTAGTGCCACCGGCGGAGGGAGTACCTGTCAACGGCTTGTGAATTGTGAATTTGGCATTTCACTCTTCTTAAATTGAAATGGAAAGTACTTTTCAAAAGTCAAACGTTTAGCTCCGCCCACATTTAGCCCAACCCCAATCTGCGTACTGCAGTCAGGTGAAATTGGTTCATTGGCTGGTCAATTCCCATGATGCAAGGCAGTAAATAGAGTTGTGTTAAAATTTGCTGAAAAGTTTGCAGTTTGTTCGAAATACAAATGTAACTTGTCTGCTTAGAATGTAGTGTTTTGTTGCCTGGTAATTGTCATTGTTGTGCTGGTTTACATTTGTAACCATGAGTTAAGTGACTGTTACGTTTGATAAGAAGAGCTGGAGTATTTTGAATATATATCTGTTTTTATTCAGAGGATAAGAAATGTAGAAAAATATTCAATTATTCAATACCGCAATGATATTCTCTCCCTCGTTCCACCTAGTTACCAACGATTGGTTAGCTATTCTCGTGGGTGTGTCTGGATGTGTATAAGCGGTCATTCAAGAAGACTCGGGGCAGTCATGTCGACTCTGGATAATTACGAGAATATAATTCCGAATCTTGTTGAGAAGAGGGGAGATGAATGTTCGGATGGTGAATGAACAACACACAGCACAGCAACACAATCCCTTTTTTTCTTTTGAGTCTGACCATCACAGCGCCACCTTTCCCTTTTCTTTTTTGGCTTTCCACCATTAGACATTATTGAAATAAGAGGCTGTTGCAGCGGATGATGTTGCTAAGAACTTACAATGTAGGCTATAACTTGTATCAGACCGGGCAGTACCGGAAAACACTACCGGCCCACCGGGAAAAAGTCCAGACTCTCCCAATTGCCACTCCGTCTCCGAGTGGTCCTGTGTATGGGCGGAGGATGACACTTTAAATATAGACACTAGGCGATCTTGATTCAAGTATGTGCTGGATATTGACAAGCGTTTCACCTCTCGGTGAACGTTGAATGTTTTTGTATATTCGACTTCTAACACGTCATCCATTCTCATTCTGTCTTTAGGTCTGGCTGCTGTGCTCGAGTGGGGGGCGGGGTGGGGCGGAGCTAAGCAGAAAGAGGGAGAGAATAACATTGCAGTATTGAATAATTGGAGCCGAGACACAAGTTTGTATTTTTCTACATTTCTGATACATTTCTGATACAATTCTGAATAAAAACAGAAAATTGGAAAGACAGGTTAAAGATCCAATTTTTTAATTTGTCAAGGCGGAAAAAAATTAAAAACTGGATATTTGAACCCATTTTTCTGTTTTTCCAAATGTCCATTTGTGCTTAGAAAATTTAACTGATAAGCGTTACACGGACCCTTCAGCCATTAATCTGCTGTGTGTCACTTCACTAACGGCCCTTTTATGTCACTGACACAAGATCAGCGGCTTTAGAGGGGCCCCTATTTTGCACGGGGCCCTGGGGCGGCCGCACCCAAGCACCCACGCTATCGCCGCTATAAATGTGGTTATGTTGTTTTAACTTGAAACTGTGAGTTGTAAGGAAGCAGAAAAGTATGTCTGTTATACTAGGCAAGGAAGGTTTCTTGCATTATTAAAGAAAATAAGTTATTTGTTTTAACTTAAAGTATGAAGTTAAACCAAGTAATAAAAAGTTAAATCAACTAAAAGAACAACTTTAACAAAACTAGAACACTGTAGTTACATCAACCTCATTAACTTTAATTTTAAGTTGAAACAAAGGCAGTCTTCAAGTTGAGTGAACTTCGATTTTCAAGGCAGCAAGTGAACTTGCATTTCCAAGTTAAACTACCATGACATTTCTTACAGTGTACTCAGTGTCAGACCTATGGGACCTGACAGAACCTTGAAGGTTGCACAGGGGACTTACATTGGTTTATAATGGTTCAAGGCAAATATAAATGTGAAATACACTCTGAATAATTCAACTAGACTACCAGAATTTTTTTTTTTATTGTTTGCTATTTATCAATGTTTGCCAATTAGTAATTCACTAACTGTAATGCTTTAGGATGCATTCATGTAGAGTGACAAGTTACAATTTTTAGCCATGCTAGCACGGCTCCAGGGACAGTTCAGTCTAAAGACTGAAATATCTTAGCAACTACTGGATCCATCACCATCATCCATGCAATTTCTGTACAGAAATGCAGGATGTATCCTACTCACTTTGGTGATCCCCTGCCTTTTCCTCTACTGGCACCATGTGGTTGACAGTTTTGACTTTTTGTGAAATATCTTGAGAACTGTTGGATGGAATAAAATTTAGTACAGATATTCATGGGGCTACGATGATTAATTTGATTGATGTTTGTGATGCCCTCGATGATCCTTCAATTATCCTGTAATATATCTGAACATGTACTACATGGATGGCCCAACATTTTGTAGATATTCATTGTCCCCAGAGGATGTATCCTAAGGACTTTGGTGATCCCCTGACTTTTCCTCCAGTTTGTGTTTTTTAATGTAATGTATCAACAGCTATTTGATGGATTGGCGTGAAATGTGGTTCACACATTCATGTCCCCCTATAATCACTTTGGTGATCCCATCACTTTCCATATAGTGCCATAGTAATTTATTTGTTTAATACTTTGGTTCATGACCAATTACCTGTTACACTAATGACATTCCCATCAGTCTCAGCTGTACTTTGTATTGATGCTGATTAGCAAATATTAGCATGCTAACATTATTAACCAAGATGGTGAACACAGTAAACATTATATCTTCTTGCGTGTTATCATTTAGCTTATTGCTGTGCCAAAGTATAGCCTCACACAACGGCTAGTATGACTGTTTCCTTGTTAATGCATTAGAATCATCACATTTATCAGAGAAAAAATGCTTCTGACTGAGTAAACATATCCCCAAGTTACAAATGTGAGGAAACTTGTTTTCTGCCAAATTGGCAAAAATGAAACAAAATGTATGGATTTATTTTAATCATTCCCTCAGGGATCCAAGAAAATATAAAAACTGTTTTACTGTGGATTTAACAAACATGATGAGTACACTGCTGGATAGGCTTCTTTTTCAGCTGCTATCACAGGCTTATAGTTGCTTAGGTAATAGTGTGATCGAATTAGGGCGTTGGAAAAATCTCCTTTGGGTCTTGGCAAGCTCGGTGCAACAATCTCAAGTGTATTTGACAATTAATTTATCGAGCCAAGAGTTATTTTTCCGAGGCAGGTGTTACTAGGTAGATCATTATCAAAGTAGCGACATCCTCCTCTGACATGTAAACACTCAACCGGATGTCAAGTGCAGCACAGACGCTGAGGGTAGACGTTGTTGGTGCTAGTCCTGCAGGATTAGAGCGGAACACGCACACGCATGCACACACACACACACACACACACACACACACACACACACACACACACACACACACACACACACACACACACACACACACACACGGACACATAGACACAGAGTAGAAGAAGAGTGATAAATTATGTTGTTTTGGTCTGTGGATCTTTGTAAATTGAATTGAGAAAAGTGAAGATAACAGGAGAAGTGAGAAAACAGAGAGGAAGAGCTGAGGAGGAGAAAAAGAGGGAAACTGGGTCAGGCAGGAGAGTGAGGAGGTGGGGCAGAGGTTGAGGATTGCACCGTAGAAACATTATTGACACCCCCGTTCTCCCCCCTCTAGCATCCACCCCCAGTCTCTGACCAGCAATTACACCTCTCCAAAGTATGATCTATACCAGCGGAGTGGACCTGACCACGGATGGAGATAGATTGAACTCTATCTCCTCCCTCTCCTCTCTCTCTCTTTCTATCTCTCTCAGGTTTGCCGATGGAGACAGATGATGTGGGGCCCCATGGCCTCGGCCCCTGCAGATTGATTATTGATCGGGAAGACAGAGATGGATCGAGGGGTGGAGAGGACACCGAGGAGTGGGGAGACAGCTGTGGACGGGAGGCGAAGAAGTGGGAGGATTTCAAGGAATTTATGTTTTAAGAGTGGGGCTAAAGGATGGCAGGATGGGGAGAGGAGGGGGAGGAGGCTGAGGATGCGGGTACAGCAAAGGTTTTCTTTTGCTCAGCCATCACCTTGAGAGGGAGCTATTGACTAAGCTCCAGATTTATAGCCAAAATCCAAAGTGTTTTGGATTCTGTTTAGGATTTCAAAGTTATTGTTCATTTATTGTCAATGAATGTCCCACGCTCACTTTAAATAGATATTAATCATTGCTATGGGTGCACATGCTGCACATCTAAAAAAGCAAATGTTTTATAAATGAAGAAAAATAACTTTGTGTTGAGACTTGGGGGTATGCAGGTTGAATTTAAGGGGTCACATGATTAATTTTGCAGATAAAGAATCATCTAAACTTTCTGTTGGATAAATGAAAACTATACAGCAGCAAAGTCACACTCAAAATGTCTTTTTCCCATTGTCGGCTTATCACCCGTGAGTGTAGGCTAGTTGTGTGTGAGTGGTCGCCCCTGTGTTTGTGAGCGTGCTGATGTGTTGGGAAGGTGAAGCTGTCTCTCCCCCTGCCAGACAGATGGCTATCAGCAAGGCTCCAGAGAGTGAGTGCTGCTTTACAGCGGAGCCAAGATGTTAAGCTGCAATCTTCACTGTCTCTCTCTTATTTTTCCCTCAGTCGCTGTACCTTTCATCTTCTGTGTGTGTGTGTGTGTGTGTATGCTCATTTACTCCCTTTGCACTCCTTTAGTACTGTATGTGTGAATATCAGTGTGCGTGATAAAGGAACAGAAGGAGCCCGTTGGCTGGTACGCATGAGTGTGCTGGAGGCAGATACTGGAGGAAATAAACGACATGCAGGCAGCTGCCCAGCTCAAAGTTTACACTGGGTGCCATCACGGATGGCAATTCCTGACTGTGTGTCCTCCCAAAGTCATTACTTAACTTAAAACGATTCTATTCATCTTTCAACGTTTACTACAGTGCACACCAACACCCGAGAAATACATAATTTTGTATTTACAAACCCTGATTTTAACTGTGTTATTCTCCCTCTTGATTTTCAAGATGGTCTCAACACATCCATATGTACTCCAGCCCCTAGGCAGAGTGGGAGTAGTTTCCCAGGAGGAAGCATATTTGTGGGCTTCAAGGAGTAGGAGGACTGGATGGAAGCTGGATGGAGTTCTGGGTGGCTCAATTTGCCCCTGTAGGCTTTATTTAGCAACTAACAGCCTGAAGGAAATTTGCTAAATTAGGAATTGCCTGTGTACATGTCTATTTTTGTGTATGTTTGATTACAACACATACGGCATCGGATAATGCAGTCACATTTCCTTAAAGCTGCGATATTCAATATTTTTGTATTGACAGTGGATCAAATGACTATGTGTAATTTGAAAGGGGTTTATTATAGTAATGACAGAGAATTATCACCTAAAACTGCACCTTCCTTCAGCTCAATAGAACATTTTAGCATCAGCTAATTGTTTTGGTTTTCTGGTCAACAAATCACTGCTATCGTAGCATCATTTTCGCCCACCCTCCAACAACCCACTGTATGCTACCTGCCCAGCACCAAACGACAAAGTTAGCAACCAGCTGGTGAGCATAGTAGAGCATGAAACAGCTAAAGAGCCAGATATTTCCCCCAGGAGTTGATAGAGACCAAAACAGAGCTGAATGTAGAGGAACTATTGGGCTAGCATTTAGTTGGCCAGAAACACAACTCCAGATGGACGCTAATGCTGCTATGTCAGCTGGATGTGTAAAAAAGAGAATGTCCTCCCCCGAAAAACGCTCCCATAGGTTGTTTGTTTAAGCAGCAATTACGATTAATATTAAAGTTTATAATGATGGCACCCGCTAGTGGCCTCCCATAATTGTTATGGGAGCAAAGCAGGAAGTAAGGTGATGAAGTATAAGAGCACCAAATTTCATAAAAGGAGGCATGCAGGTTTCACTAGGAGACCGCGATTCGTATCCCATGTGGAAATAAAACTGTTATTTTTAACTTTACGGAACAAACGGAACTACGTCACATTCTGCGTCACGTGCGTAAAGTTAAGTAACATAACAGATGATTTTAACCCATATCACGATCTTTTTCTAAACTTTACAAAGTTGTTTTGTTGCCTAAATGCAACCAAACTGTGACACACGACTATCACAACATTAACGACGTGTTTAAAACCGTGACTGTCATGTTCTGTTGTTTAGATATGAGGACAGGTTTGGAGGACTTACAAGTTTCAACATATCAATTTAGAAAGTGATATATGTCGGCTTGTTTCTGCTGCCCCCAAGTGGCTAAAAATTCTGTAAAACAAAGTTTAAAACCGATTTAGGCTACATCCACACTACTATGGTTTTGTTATAAAATGCCTATCTTTTGCTATGTTTACGCCTCACGTCCACACTACGGCGTTTCCGAGCACCTAAAACAGAGACATTTGGAAACGCTGCTGACCTAGTTAGAGGCTCATTTGAACTGACGAGAAAAATCTTTTCACTTTGCTGTTGGATGCAGGGTTGTGGCACTGGTGCAGTGTCATATCAACATACATTCAACATACAGATGTTTCATGTAATGTGATTGTATTGTTGCTGAAACTACATACCCACATTTATTTACAAATATTAATTACATAATTTTGCACTTATCCACAGCCCATGAAACAAGCTGGCAGACCAGCTCTCAACGATTTAGCTGAAGTGTATAATACATCCTGACATTTAGCAAGTTAGTGTTTACAGCGTTAAAAGGCTGCTTTTAGCCACATTACACATGAACATCTTCAGGATTGACTGTGTGGCAATGGGGTTAATGAAGTTTCTCTCTGTTACGCCACAGAGGAGAATTATCTAGTGAAGCGGGAGATGACTGGCTCTCTTTCAGAGTGTCAACAAACAGTGGAGGAGTCCATCATAAACAACAAGACGTAGCTGGCCATATTTAGCTGCATTATGCTTCCGTCTCACCAGTATTTGGTGTAAATGTAATCAATCTCACCATACAAGCATCACAAGCAAATGTGGACAGAAAATGAGAGAAAACGTGTGCAAACACACATTCATACATAAATATCCATGGAAGAGTTAACCAGGATACAGATACACACCAACAAACATGCCCATTCATACTCATAAATACATACAAATAACTTGGCTGGCCGGCTTTTAAAAAAAGTTCCTCATCCCTCAGATCACAGTTGGGGGTGCAAAGATTCTCCTCGAGTCACTGCAGTCAGAGAAGGATGGAGGGAAATTTTGCAAATTAGGTGAAGAGAAGAAGAGGATGAGAGTGCGCTGTAGAATACGACTACAGTATAAAAGAAGTGTGAAATATCCTCAAGGCATGTATCAAAGAGCACGGCCAGCCATGTGTTTACCAGCGTCAACAACACACACACACACACACACACACACACACACGCACACGCACACGCACACACACACATACACGCACAAACTCACACACATGCATAGCCCTTAGATAATCGCTGAAGAAATCTCTCTGCCGTCTTCCATTTAAAATAGATAGAATTTCTGTAGCTTTAAATGCAATTCATGGAGATATAATTTCCATGACAAGAAATGCAGGAATATGTGGAGAGGCACTGCAAAAGGGAGGAAGCTCTTCCAGGAATGTTTGTGTGTGTGCGCTATCAAAAGGGTTTGCTGTGAAAGAAATGTTTTATTCACTTTTCCCCTCCTGATGTTCCCTTCTGAGAAGCTGTTTTTTTCTAGTTTACTCTGAGAGAGAGAGAGAGAGAGAGAGAGAGAGAGAGAATTTGAAGCCAAGCACATAATGATAGGCAACATGGAAGAACTGTGGGTGCAGGTTTGTCCACCAGCCAGAAGATCTGTGTGTGTGTGTGTGTAGGGGCAGACAAATTTCTCACCTGTTTGATGTGAGTTGGTGTGATGCGTTACGTATGACTCGCTGTTGTAACAGCCCTTTTGAAGGAGAAAAATGTTTTTCTCTTTTCAGGAATACATTACACACACACACACACACACACACACACACACACACACACACACACACCGTTAGGAATACAAATTCACAAATAAATTCTGTAAAAGTGCAAAAAACTAAATAAATCAGTCTCACCCTGTAGTTAATCATTCAACATCTCTTAAGAAAAAAGATGATACTTTCGGTAAAAGTGATTTTGTTTCGTAAACCACGGACTCAGGTTAATATTTCCACCATACTATCATTTATAAGAGTCAATAGTAAACAAAGCTGGACTGTATTAATATGTATTATGTTGTAAGAGTAGATGTAAAAACACGCGTTAGAGTGCCTTTGTCAATCTGTGATAAATATTTCTATTTTCCAATAGACTAACACCCGTCTAGTTACACTCCTTCACAGCAACTACAACAACTTTTAAGATAAGTTATGCTATTCATCTGCCCCAAACATACACCCGATGTCATTTAATGCTCACATCACCATGAAAGCAATTTGCCTGTATTGCACAGTGTATTAGAGACTCCTTTAGCCTCGGTAAACGGTAAACATGTAGGTGTAGGCGAAGTTCAGCTTACACTATTCAAATCCTAATGTAAAATATGAGAGTTGTTTTCTTCCCCTGCTTTAAAAGTCACCTCTCCCTCAATCTCCGCTCTAAAAAGTTGACATTGATGAATGTCTTTGATTGAAGCATGCATTGCCTCAATCTACTGAAACATGGGATATCAAGCTTATATCCTCTCAGTCGAAGAATCCTTGTCTCCCTTCGTCTCACTTTAGCTGTATCTCTTTCTTTCTCTTTGAGTCTCACTCTGTCTCCTCTTTCTTTCTCTTCTGTCTACACATTGCTACCGTAGAGGCAGAGAGGGGAGAAATGGGAGGTGCAGATGCTCCTCTGAATAAGACTTTAGGAGGAATTCGATATTGTCTGTGAGCTTGATGAAAGGAGGGAGAAGAAAGACTGGGGGACTAAAGAAAAGGGTGAACACAATAGAAGAAAAGGGGTAAAAATAAATTGTGAATAATGTATATTGCTGGCCTCCTAATGCTTTGCTGTTTAATACCGGCCTAAATCCCTCAACTTCTCGTAAAAACTTCAACAATTTCGCAGTTGAGTAATCTTCCGATTTAATAACCTTAAGCTTCCCTAGCTCCATAAATCTGACGTTCTTACGCCTTCCTCCCCAACCTCGCCCTCCCCTCCTCGTCCTCACTCCTTCCCTCCCTCATTCCAAGCCTCTGTGCATTTTATCTCCATAATAGCACAAAGCGGCGCAAGCAGCCTCGGTGGGAGAGATAAGGGAAATTCCTGCCCGTATTTTAATAGCTTCGCTCAGCTATCTCTTCCTACCAACTCCTCAGGAGCTGCCAGCCAGCACACTCACCTTGGACGCAGCACCCAGAGCAGAATCCTACAGAAAGGCATGACTGCTGAATTTGTGTGTGTGTGTGTGTGTGTGTGTGAGAGAGACAAAAAGTGTTTGGGGTGTTCGTATGGGAGTGTGTGCCTGTAACTATGTTTGTGTGTGTGCATTTGTGTCAATAAGTGCATCTGAATGTGTGCCTATGGAGGCTACATTATATATGTGTGTTGTTTAGAATACAAGTGACAACTGTTACTGCTGCAAGCCTCTGAGTGTTGTAACCTATTGTACCTTTGACTGCTGATACATTTCCACTAGGCTACTTTATTAAATTTTTTTACTGTGTATATTTCTTCATTAGTCCTAAATGGGAAATCCCAAATCAACTGTGTTAAATCCCAGATTACATTCATTATCAATATTTATTTAATTATTCTTACAATATCCACAAACAGTTAAGGTATGGTCAAGATTACGCAACTAAGATATTTTGTTACAGTAAGTATAGCATAATTGTCATTGGTATATTGGTAAATATAAAAACAGCATTTATTTTGGTCATCCAAGGCAATAGCATCATATTTCAATATTTTAACACATATTTTAACATATTATTTTTTGCCTGCTTCACATGTACATGGAACATGCCTTCCTGCACTGGCAATGCATGTTGGCATTGAACCAGCACAGTATCCCTAATTACATTCATAAAAGGACAAATCTGCAGCCCACTTACTTCCAGTGCCAATACTCAGTGTCAATGCAAAAAGTATCGTGCCCTTTAAGGCCCCTCTTCACTGTGCAAATTTGTTGACAGAGGACAATCGTGAGAGAAACATGGTGAAAGCTTTTGTTGTCAAGACTGGTTTTTTTTTTGGGGCTTTTTGTTCATTGCAAATAAACAAATCAAGCAGTTACAGAAACCCTCTCTCCCATCAACACATTTTCGGTAAAAAGATAAACTTAATTTTGAATATAAAAGTTTAAAAAAAAGTACGTAAAAAAACAAATTACTGGAAAATCTTTAGAGTGTGAAATAAATATATTTTAGCTTCAATGGGAACACTGTCAATTTAGAGTCAGTTCAACAACCTCTTTAAAGAACATGTGGAGCTTGCGACATAACACGGTACCAATTTTTTTTTTTTAATACAATTGTCAGTGATTTGGGTTTAAAATGGTGTAATGTATGTGTCAGTCCTTCTTTTATGATGTTTTTTGGATGATGTGAGTACATGTCATGTCTCTGCTTGATTATTTTTTTCAACTTACAGTATATTATAATGCTATGGTTCACTAGACATTCGTCGCACCATCTGACATGTCTCAAAATTGATATTCGCACAGATGGTGACCAAGACCATTAGAGTTATCTCGCACAGTGTGAGGGAACTTGTAAGATTGTTGTTATCGCAACTGTAGGTGCCTTAGCAAGGAAAGTAAGGCCATGGAAGGCAGCATGGTGGATGGCTTATAATGTGCTCACCTTTTGTGCAGGAGAGCAGAGTTTGCATCTCGTCTCAGACCTGGAACTGTTACTACTGTCTTTTCTGATCCTTAAACTAAGTGTGTTAACTATACTTTAAAGTCCTCCTCCAGACACATTTTAAAGTATGTGAAAGTACTCTGCTATGATTAATATATCAAATGTGTATTAATATATAATAAAATGTGTTTTACATTTTTTTTCAACATACAATAACAAAAGGGTCTGAAAGCACACAACCTTTTCCTTAACATAACTGCGTCAAAAGGGACGGCAATAGTCCCGACCAAGCGCGTTTACTTATGGCGCTAAAGGGACGGCAATAGTCCCGACCAAGCGTGTTTACTTAAAGCGCTAAAGGAGACTATTAGCGTCAATAAGAACGACAAAGGCACCTGACCAATTGTCCACATTTTACGAGATGGGTGTGAGAACGTGTGATAACAGTCAGTGAAGTCAATGTCAGACATTTTAGGGGACATACAAATAAGAAAAATATATTTTTGATTGGAGGGGATCTTTAATTGTCATACCTACAATCGTTTACTAACTTTATTATACCGTAGCTGGCATGCACAATATTGTAGAAAGAACTAATCTTACAAATTTTGGCATGGAACCTTAAAAAATGTTGCACTCTGGTCATTGTCATTGCCCCTACTCACTGTTGGCTTGAAGTGAAAACAGCTTCACTGAGAAGGAGTAGTGTGATGACTGGAGAAACAATACAACCCCCATATCTCAGCTTCCTCTGCACATGTGCCCCGACCAACCAGTAGGAGTCGCTAGTGCAGTGACAAGAAAATGATCCCCCAGTGGCTTTGCACCTACACTACGCTAATTGTCTTTGATGGAGTGCCGAGCCAAGTCGGAAGCGCCTGGGAATGAAACATTTTAAGGACAAAGACATCAGCGTTCCTTAATTTTTTTTGGTCTTGTGGGCCGAGCCGGGATGAAGGTAAACAGTGTATTGTCCCAACAGAATCAGCCAGTAATGGCATTGTTACCTTCAGGGGCCACTTACAGTAAAACCAACACCTGTCCAGGAGTCCAGAAACTTAATTCAATTTAAGCTCTTGCACTGACAAATTAATGAAATCATCAGAGACAAATTGTGTTTCGGCAATGTAGCTGATGTTATTATCTGGAGTGCCTTACTGTAGGTGGGCAGTTAAATGACCTGCTGATGGAGATTTATAACAGGGGACAAACCGCTGATGTTAAACACATGAGCTGCTGTGGGAATCAAACCTGCAACCACTGGAGTTCTTTGTACATGATGACTGATTATTTACCACACACCAGTGTTAAAATACAAGACTGAATGTTTATAACTGTTAAAGCTTCATGTATTGTAGGTGATATGGATTCTATTTACCTATACTAATTAACACTTCAAAGGGAAAAGATTAAACATTTGCATTTCACTGTCAGGAAATCCTATTACATTGTTTTGATGTGTGCCTGCCAGAAATGAGCTCAGCACACAAAAGCCCACATGTTCTAATGACTTTTAATCCACCTGAGTCAATAGCAACTGAGGTGTTTAGGAATATTAGCATCTTCTGTCTGAAACATTCCTGACACAACTATTCCTGACAACAACTGCGAGATCTTTCGGAAGTGAAAAAAGAGAGAGAAGAGAAACGGGCTCAATTCCATTACACCAGGAAGAGTGGGCTGCTGCGTTTTGATAGGCTGGTTGCCAGCGAGGCAGAGTGACAGAGTGTGGCGCTCACACACTGTGATGGCACTGTAGCCCAGCCAGAGATGCTGTGGGATCACTGTCACGTGAGTGTGCGTGTGTGTGTGTGTGTGTGTGCGTGTGTGTGTGTGTGTGTGTGTGTGTGTGTGTGTGTGTGTATATATATATTCCTACAAGCATTTTTGTGTGTGTAGTGTGTGTGTGTGTGTGTGTGTGGCAGGGCAGTGTATGTGAATGTGTGTGAATGTGTATATATTTTGTGTGTGTATGTAGTGTGTCAATGTGTGTGTGTGTGTGTGTGTGCGCGCTTCACTGGCCTCGTTCTAAATGTGTTTTCTCTGTGTAAGCAAGTGCGTGTGCTGTCATTAATGTTTTCATCCCAGTGAACTTGTGTGTTCTTATTCCAGTATAACTCTACAGGACACACACACACACACACACACACACACACACACACACACACACACACACACACACACATCTGATGCAGCTCAAACACAACTTCATACTTAAACGCGCCACTTTTAGCTGTTTGCCCAGAACTGATGAGAATTGGAGAGAGAGCCAGAGAAAAAGAGAAGCTGAAGCAACAAACACATATTTGGTGTCTGTTGGGAAGCCAGATTTTAAAGCAGGCCAGTCGTCACTACACACACACACAGTGCGTCGCACTATCTTTGTGGGGACCCGTCATTGACATAATGCATTCCCTAGCCCCTTATCCTAACCTTAACCATCACAACTAAATGCCTAACCTTAACCATTACCCCAACCCTAACCATAACCTAATTCTAACCCTAATCCTAAAACCAAGTCTTAACCCTCAAACAGTCCTTTAAAGTTGTGGGGTCCAGCATTTTGGCCCCACAAAGCTGTCCGGACCCCACAAGTACACTGTATTCCCAGTTTTTGGACCCCATGAATGTAGCTAAACAAGAACACACACACACACACACACACACACACACACACACACACACACACACACACACACACACACACACACACACACACACACACACACACACACCTTTTACGACATGTTTACATCCTCACTTTGAGGGAAAAGATGGAGCACTTCTGACAAGCTGCTTCCTCCAGCATTGTGTAAAGACTGAACTACGATGTGTGTTTGTGTTGCATGAGGATTTGTGTGTGTGTGTGTATATGTGTTTGTGTGTGTGTACGTAAGGGGAGTTGCTGTGGGTGGGGAGAGGGTTGAGGACTGAAGACTGAAAGAAAGAAAGAAAGAAAGAAAGAAAGAATTAAAGGAAAAAATGGGGAGCTGGGGAGGGATTAAATGCTGACATTCTGCAGTTCCGCCCAAAAATACACCAGCATCTCTCCCTCTCTCGCTCTCTGGTTTGGCAGTTTGCTCTGGCAGTTTTGGGGTAGAGAGGATTTGCCTGTAAGTCACTCAGCTTTTATGTAATAGCCGTTTGCAGCGTTCCAGGGAGGCATCTGTGGAGATGCGACTGAATCAAGAAGCGAGCCGGGCTGCTCCACCGACTGCAGCTGCCGGGGCTTGTGTCACGAAGAAGGTCCCAGAGAGTGGGTGAAAAAAGGAGGGAGAGAAAGATAAAAGGGGAAGGAAAAGCAAAAGACTGTGAAAAGCCACATTTCAAAGAGGTAGACTGGCTGGGAGATCATCATCCTGTGGCTGCAGGCCCAGTCTGTAACCTTAGTTTATGCTAGATTGAGGTATTCTAATCTTTCTTTCCTCCTGTCTAGTCAGCAGTGCTGTTCTAAGCTGATGTGGTAGGGTATGAATAGGGGGATATATGCCTATCCCATTCTTTATGCAACCTACTGTTGATGGGATGTAATACATGGTTCATTTCACAAAGCATCTTTCCATTGGGGGCTGAGTGGAGTGAAGACACACTTGGTAGTGTTTTAAAGCCTACATTGTGTGCATCTTTTTTCATTGTATACTGGGTTTTCCCTGTATACAAATCATTACAATTGTATTATTTTATAACTATTAGTTTGTGAGAGAATAGTTTAACCCCCCAAGTTTAGCTTTATATAGAGGAAGCCTTTTTTTGTTTAAAATATACAAAATATGGGCACTGATTGGAGCTGAGCAAATGTAGAACATTACAAAATCTGCCAATTTCATGTACGTAACATTAGGAGGATCCTTCCCATTTTATCAATTACAGATGCCAAAATCCTTGTATATGCAGTCCTATGTCTATGGGGTGCCGTTTGTAAAGCGGCTCACGCTGAAAATAACAGCAACATTTTGTCACATTTAGCTTCAAACAATGTTTAAAAAACTGGTATGAATTTTTGAGGGTCACTTTTTTGCACATTTAAAACAATATTTGTCAACTTAGACATATTTTAAATAGTTAAATCCAAATATTAAATGTTACACCTAAATGTTAAATTTAAAGCTAAATCTAAATGTTAAATCTTAAGATTAAATCTAAATCTAAATGTTAAATCTAAATCTAAATGTTAAATCTAAATGTTAAATCTAAATCTAAATGTTAAATCTAAATGTTAAATCTAAATCTAAATGTTAAATCTAAATTTAAATGTTAAATCTAAATTTTAAATTAAATCTAAATCTAAATGTTAAGTCTAAATGTTTCGAGATGCATTTTGAATGTGCATATTAGTTAAATATTTAGTTTCACCCGAAACATTTAGATTCAACATTTAGATTTAGATTTAACATTTAGATTTAGATTTAACATTTAGGTGTAACATTTAATATTTGGATTTAACTATTTAAAATATCTCTAAGTTGACAAATATTGTTTTAAATGTGCAAAAAAGTGACCCTCAAAAATTCATACCAGTTTTTTAAACATTGTTTGAAGCTAAATGTGACAAAATGTTGCTGTTATTTTCAGCGTGAGCCGCTTTACAAACGGCACCCCATATATGTCGGCTGTGGCTCAGGTGGTAGAGCGGAAGTTTGGTGGTTCAATCCCTGACCCTGCAGTCCCATGTTGAAGATGCTGCGCCATCAGTGTGTGAATGTGTGTGAATGTTTATCTGATGAGCAGGTGGCACCTTGTATGGCAGCCTCGACCACAGTGTATGAATGTGTGTGAATGGTGCCTGTATGTAAAAGCGCTTTGAGTAGTTGTTGAGACTAGAAAAGCGCTATATAAATACAGTCCATTTACATACTTCTGTACATCTAGAAATTATTAATGTCATGCACTTTTTGCTGGCCAACCCATTCAGTCATATTATACCTATATGGATTTCTTTGTGTCAGATACCAATACAAACCAGAGCCAATTTCCAAATACTCCCTCTGATCTACAAGGCTTGAGATGACTTCTTATTACTCTGAATAGTCATTTATGTGCTTTACACTTTAGTTTACTTACTGTTGATTCAAGAGACTTCTACCTGACAACTAGTAACTTCAGTTTTGTTATTATTGTATTGATGATTAGAACAGTGACTTGCCTATCTGTGTGCACATGTGAGTACCCATATGTTTGTGTCTCATGTTTGTATTTAATCTGTAAAGTGTGCAGAGACTCCTTTGGAAATGTATAAATAAACTGTTGAAGTTGAAACACAGTCAACATTGTCATATTTTATATACACAAACATTAGCTGAGGCTCTCCCCTCTTCTCAATTCTCAGTTTGTACATCCTCGTTTCCTTTTCTCGCCTCCTCTCCTCGCGTCTCAGTCCCTCTCACCTGAGATGAGAGCGGAAGAGGCTAGGAAGATACACGAGGAGAGAGGAGTCGAGACAACAGACATTTCACAAAATGAGATCATTTTTAAAGCAACATCAATTAAATATAATGTGTGGCACAGCTTCCATGGTTTGTATATTCCAGCTGTGTGTCACACCTCTTCTAACGTCACAGGTACCAAAAAGACTTCTGCAAAGGATACACCTGTGTGTCTTGCTCATAGCTCCCCTGGCAAGCCCCCTCTCTCTTCGAGACGCATTTTAAGAATTGAGACATCCTTCAAGATGGCGTGCTGAGATCGATTTCCGGGTCACAGACAGGAGGACGGATGAGAGAGGAGACACAAAATAGAGAAATGAGAAGAGCCTTCTGTTTCTGTCATCTACATCTTCACCCTCAGACTTTCCTTCCTGTGTTTGC
This sequence comes from Sander vitreus, assembly GCF_031162955.1. Classification (NCBI taxonomy): domain Eukaryota; kingdom Metazoa; phylum Chordata; class Actinopteri; order Perciformes; family Percidae; genus Sander; species Sander vitreus. The sequence continues at coordinate 17,596,217 of NC_135863.1, forward strand.
ACCAACATGTCTTATGTAACTTTCCAGTCCCTGTCATGCCTCTCCTCTCCACTAGTTGCCCTCACTGTTCTCCCTCCTTTGCTGTCACCTGATTAGTCACCTGCCTACACACCTGATCTCATTTGGTCATTAACTGACAGTGTATAAAGTCCTGTTTCCTTTGTTTATCTGTAAGAGTGTCTGTGTTGCAAGTTTTTCACTTGGTTTCCTTCCATCTGTTCCCTAACTTTTACCACCTCTGAACACCTTTTGGATTTATTTGCCTGTTCTGACTGATGTCCCACTGATGAACAAGTCGTATCGTAAGTATTGACTTACTAGTAAATTGTGACTTTCTCACCAAGCTCTAAATTTCTTCATATAAGCATGAACACCTTTTCATATAGTCTTGTAAAACCTAAATGTTAAGCCAGAGTAACTTTAGATTACACGTGTGTATCATTTCTTTGTTACCAAGAAAGTCTAAAATCCTAACATTTTAAGTAGTGGGTTCTCTTATGGTGCATATAGCTGGTACCATGTGGACAAATTAAAATATGGAAGAAACATTTTTAAATGGTGCAGTAAAAAAATTCCCATGAAACCTTTTTTTCAGTTCATCTCTTGTCTAAGTGGTGATGATTCAATCTACGACCAAATGTGAGTCCTCTTTCAAGTCAACAGGGGGTCAGTGTTTCATAATCAAAATACTTACGATAATTTATTAGAAATTGGTTTGCAATTTAACTGCAGAGCTTTTGTGTGTTTTAGTTTTTGCACATTTGAGATACTAGTTCACTTGACATATTGTATGCTAAGTGTTAGCATGGAGTGTTCGTTGACTGGGTACAGATGGATATGGTTGAGGTTGTAGTTTTTGCATAAAAAGTACAATAATTTGAAACAAATGCCCCACAAACTTGTGTTCCTCATCTTGTTTATCTCCATGCACATACTGGAAAAACAGGAGGAGACATCTTCTCCCAAAGCTCCCATAAGCCTCAGCTTCAAAGCTAACAGTGTCACATTGTGCTTCTCAGCTTGCTTTGTCAAATAAACTGTGCTTCATGTTTCTGCAGTGTTGTTGCAGCACTGATGTTTGATGGTCCAATTACAGAAAATGGCCAAGAGAGCTGTTTATCCAGTGTGTTTTCAGAGTAAAGCCAGTGATTAAACGGCCACAGATAATAGTGCATAAATTGTGAGGTTTAACAGTTTATAGTTGTGGTTCCTGCTGATATTTGTGTCCATTCTGTCTTAAGTCCAAATCAGCTCAGAGGTTCAGAAGATCACAGAATCTAAAGCCTAAATTTCCATTCAGGAGGAAAGCTTTGGTATAATCCATGTGCTGTATTTGAGTCAAATGCACTTGACCAATAGCATCAAGGAAACTGGGGAATTTAAAGAAATTTGTTTTAAAATGATATTGCATTCTTTCTTTCTTTTCTGACCCTAAAAGTGAATGTTGTCGGGCTGAACTCCAGAATCCCTTTGACTTGTGCAGACTTAATGTGAACTCAATCATGAGGGATTCTGACTCTGGGCCCGACTAATTGCTGGTTAATTACATCCTCAGACACAGGTCATAGTCAGAGCCTGAGCCAAGTATTAGTTCATCTTTGCTGACCAAAAATGAATCCATCCAAGACTTTGGCTACTTTGCTGAACTTCATCAAACAAGCTTGAGTTGAGCTGTGTTGTACTTGGTGTTTTACGTATTTTGTATGTGTATTTTTACATCACATTGCATGCTTTTCACATGGTAAAAAAATCCTTAAATAATCCATTCTTAATTCTTTCACTATTGTGACAAAATGAGAAGCAAAATGATAGCAAAGGCTGTTTTATGCATCTTCCCATTCTTACACAGGTATCAATAGCAGCTTTACAGTTTCCTGATTCCCCCCCCCTCTTTTTTCATGCTATCAGAGCTGTTACAAAAGCCATTGATGTGTGAAGCTACTGTTACACTGAGCACTTCGTGCATCTGCTTCACATACAAAATTATACCAACTGTGGGAGGCATTTGTTGTGAAGAAACTGACAGGAAGTGCAGGAACTAATGCTAGTTGTGATAACAACGGACCAACATCTAGAGTTGCTGTTGCACTGGAGGGAGGACTGGTGGAAAGAAGCAGCAGTCATTAGCGTAATCAGTTTGGGGATAGACCTATATGAGACATGAATATATTTTTCATTAGTTCAAATTTACATTCAAGTGTAATGATATGATTGTGTACTGTTGCTTTACATTGTTTTTTTTTCTTCTGAAAAGTGAAAGCCTAAATGCCTTTACCCCTGACTTTATTGCTACCATAACAGTGCGACTTGCTCGATGGAGAGCTTTGTTTTTGTACTAAAGAAAGTTTAAACACATTTTCACTGTTCTGCTTTTGTGTATAAACTTGCAAGCAAACCAATAATAGGAATCTGCAGACAGTCACACTTACTAGACGTTTAATTGGGTTGATGTTGATGATCTCAGCATGTTGTTTTGGACATTGTGTGACGTCAAACTACGAGAACGTCCGTGCGTTCAGGGCTCATTTTGCTATTGAATCTAGAAATTGTCGGTGGCTTATCAATTAAGATTTTGTTGAAATGATCCATTTGTGAAATGTTAATATTGATCAGTAATTGTTACCCCTAATGCAAAGGTCTCTTAAAATGATAAGTGAAGGCCTGTATTAGAGGTGTAAATTACAATTGACTTTGCTGATTTGAAATTTTTTGTTTAAATACACTTCATTACGTACAGCAGTGAGTAAATTTAAATTCAAGCTGTTCAGTACAAAACTAGGCCTATACAAGCACTTTAAGATGAATAGCTCAGCAGCCACTTATCTGTGACAGTAATCACGTTATGAATGTTTCTGTGGTTCTTTTAACAAGCTTTAACAAGGAAGTAACGTACTGAACGGTGCACTGCCACCAGCGAGGGGAGCTCCACAACTAAAAGTTTTGGATTCGGTCATTGACAATGGTGATTCTGCATAGTTAGTTTGATGTTTATATGTTACAGATTTGTTAATACATGTACTGAACACCTCTAGCATGCATACCACAAACAACCTAAAGGGTAGCTTTGTTTTTGTTTTCAACCTGGACCCTATTTCCCCATGTTCTTGTGTCTTAAGTGACTGATGGGAACAAAAATCTTTGAAATTGGTCCAGTATTAAGCAAGACCGCTGCAGTCAGCAGTGGTGAAACAAGCTGCAAGGTAACGTTAATGGTCAATTCCGGTTACAGTGTTCTCGCTCAATATTGGACCAATTCAAAGTCACTTAGACACCATTGCATGGGAAAATAAGGTCCAGGTTGAAAAAGAAAAAAGAAAATGACCCTTTAATTTAACTTGTTGACATGCATGAACTGGCATAACAATGTGGTTCTGCTACATAGCACCAGCAAGATTGAAATGTGTTGTAACCAGAAAGATTGTTTCATTTAACTGACAGGACGCAGAGAAAAACACGTGAAATATGCATTTACCTGCAGCTTTGTGTACCGTTGATATTTGAGGATATGCCCAATTTTTGCAAAATAGCACGAAGGATATGCTCTAGCTGTCATGACAGTCACGTTAGCGTGGCCTGTGACCTGTCAGTGTAAATAAGATGGATGGCCTGAGGAGAAGCTGGGAAAGAATACATATGAAAGCTTATTGTGCACATATGGTCCATTAAGCACTTTCCTGCTTGTTTTTATGGCTGGTTTAATCTTTTTAATCTGTCAGAAAATCAATTTGTTCACGTCGCTGCCAGGTTGCTGAGCAGAGCACTCCATCACGCATCCATAGACCTTGCCTGCCTGAACAAGGCATTGTGCTGGATGCTAGTCATCAGAAACTGCTATACAGAGATAAATGAATGCATTGATGGATAGATAGGGGAGGAAAAGATAGAATGGGACTGAAAAGGAACGAGCAAGTCTATGTGAAAGTGGAAAGATATATGCGCAGACAAACGGCAGACAGACAGAATGCCCCATTTACAGTATCTAGAGAAAAGTAAATAGAAAAAACATAAGTTTGTAAAGATTTGTCCAGAAATAATTATATTAAATAATATATAACATAATTAAACAAGGCCAGGTTACACAGGTCATTTATATAATCCATAACATAATTTTGTTTTAGCAAGGTTTATGTTTAACATTTGTCAGTTTTAATATGTCAGACATGAAAAAATCCAAAGTGAATTGTGAAACATGAATGATCAGACTCATAATTTCCATCTCTCTATGTTCGACACTACATATTGCAGTCTACTATACAATATAATGCCATTCCTCACAAAATAATTTACAAATAAAAGATAGAATTTACAAATAAAAGATAAAAACAGTAAAGACACCATTTCAGCCATATGAAGTTGAACAATGCAACCTTCTCTTAGCCTATAGTCATCAAATCTAGCTGTAAAAATGAAACCCTTCAAGCTCAGTGAGCTAGACAAGAAAAGAAGGGAGATAGATTGAGCTATGTTTCTAAAACCCCACAGTGAACTGGTGATTATCCTGCATTCAGCAAAAACCAAATAAGTACTGTAATTCCTCTAAAGGGCCGGGATGCTAAAAGAGCTAATTTGACAGAACAAGTATAAGAGAGAAAAAGTATTTTCTGTAATAATCTGTGGATTTAGCAGGAGAAAGGGAGGATACCTAGGATAAAGCAGGGGTTTGGCTGAATCCATTACACCAGTGCTATGGGATTATTAACACAGCCAGGAGTCACCGGGGCTGATAAATACCCATATGAAGACATTGCAGGGGCAGTGAAATGTGTCACGGAGAGGAAGAAAAAACATTAAAATGCATGCAATTTATTTGTCAGCTTAGAGAGAAAAAAAGAAAAGTCTGTATCTCGTAAAAGTTTTTTTTTTCAAGGCAGGAAGGCTATTTTCCCCTTGAGCTGCTCGGAAAGGGAACACGCCTTATTAGCCTCTGCGACACACAGAGCGTTATTTGGTTATGCAGTGAAGCCTAAAACAGAGTCTGCGTTTAAAGCTGCTTCGTCCCTCCATCTCACTGAGTGATTACCTCTGTCAGGCCTTTAACAGACCACGCAGGATGCGCACAAACAGGCAAGACACACACACACACACACACACACACACACACACACACACACATACTATGACAAGACTTGTGCGTGTGCACATGCACACACAGAAAATAAAACACCTGTCCCCTAAAACGCCCGAGAGCTCTCATTCTGCCTCTGCCACACCTCAATGTGCAGTAATTCTAGAAAAGGGCCTCTTTAAGTTAGGTGGCCATAAAAGCCAGACGCAGACTGAGCCAATAAATGGCTGCTGTGGGTGCTGGGATGCAGCTGCAGCTTAGAGCAAGGAAACATTCCTAGACCATTAGTCTAATACTCAATCTGTAGACAACAGAAAAAGAGCTGCCTATGAAGATGTTTTATTCTTTGTGATGCAAATGCAGTAAATAAAAGGGTGTGGGTGAGAGATACTAAACAAAAGCCATTTCCAGGATGAATAGAAAAAGGAGGAAACTGAAATAACTAACGCAGCATTGTTAATGAGTTTTGTTCAAAAGTAGGAAGCAGTTGGCTCACAGTCCCTCTCCAGCCGGTCTCTTCCTTGCTCTCTCCTTGAACATGACAAAATCAGGAAGAGGGCAAGGAAATGCAAGCCAGCCCTGGTGGACGCTGATGTTCTGTTAAGCCCTGTCTTAATTACAAAACATGAAAAGACAACAAAAAAGGAGAGAACCCGAGGATATGCTAGCTTACTGTTGTCCCTGAGCCCTTTCCAAGGACTCTCTCTAAATGTTTAATTTCACTGCAGACAGTGACTATTCATCAGTGGGTTCCCAGTGGGGATGCTCATAAACAGTCTGTTCCCTGGACAGGGGCATCTCGGTCTGAGGGGGGAAACAGACGGAAACTGAGATGGAAGGAGACAGAGAGAAGAGAGACACGGCATCAAGACTTTCTGATGGAAAGAGAGAGCAACAAAAAGAGAGGGGGAAAAAAAGACAATACAGGATTTTTCCAATTTGGTGCCGACTATCTTCCCCACATCTATCCATCTAGTGTTTGCTGGGATTAAATGAGCACAAGAGGCAGCAGTAGCCTTTTATATAGAAACATTTCTCAGAAGTAGACCTGCCTCTTCAGGCTGAGATAAACTTATTGGTGGAGCCTCCATGGTTGAAGCTAAAGAACCACAGTTTAGGCCAAGTAACAAGGCACTGTGGCACAATGACAAAGGTGAAGTTGGGTTTAGACTAGACACTTTAAGTAGAAACTGACTTGTGGCCAGCCATATTGCAAGGCACATTTCTTTTTTTATTTACCACAAGTCCCAATAAGTGATGTGACAAATCACGGATCCAGTTTTGCACCTATCCAGTTTAAGGCCCTAGTTTGACACATCCTGCCCCCTGTTGCAGACTATATGGACATAGTTTCTAGTAGACAGGGATGGTATTGTTTGTGGGTTCTTTTTAATTTTTATTTTGAGAACATTTCTCTGCCTGTGGACAGTGTTGGTAAGATAACTTAAAAGTTCCCTTTCCCTCCATTGTTGAGTAGCTATTGTTTGATTCGCCACTAAATCTTTGTAGGTTTCTATTGTAGTGAACCCTTGTCAGACACAGAAAATGGAAGGTAAGGGTGTTTAAGAGGGAAATATCGTTACCTGTCAAACAGGAGAGGTTGTTCCTTTGAAACAGGGAAGGCTACTCCAAATGACTTATGCTTATTTGCACCCCCATATCCCCCCGCTCTTTTTCTACGCGGCCGCTCTCTCCCCAGTCTATTTCCTCGAGGCATACATTTTCTCCTCTCCATTCATATGTCAGTTCTTCCCTCCACAATCCTTCCCCTCCAGATTTATTCAGGAATACGAAATGAAATCCTCTCGCACTTTTGACTTGTATTAAACGCCTTCATTCAAAATAAGGCTTGTGAAAATGACTTCCACTGAGGAGGTGTTGGGGCACTGCTTCTGTTAACATGCAGACTGTACACTCGACTTAGCCCGTCTCCCTAACACGTGATATGACCTGACCTGACGCCGGGGGTAAACAAAACGAAGCGGGCAAAGGCGGTTACAGTCTAAAAAGGCCGATATTAATCCTCGAGGATACTTCAAGATGACAAAAAGAGGCTTACAGTGAAAAAAGAGCCCGCTCTTCTATGTCTCTTATGTTCCTCTATTATGGGTCACACAAAACCCTCTCCACCTCCACTCTCAGCATCACTGCAAACTTTGAGCACTTCTAAGTTTGATGAGTGCAGAGGCATTAAAATGAAATGTCTGCAATTTTCTCCCCTCATGGGGGAATTTGCATCAGGCTGAGTGTCCTTCAGAGTAGTCATAGACCAGAGCCAAGTCATGATTAAAGGTACAGTCATCAATTGAGCAGCGTGAGAGCATCACGATGCCTTTCTCCTGTCATTTACCATCATACGTTCGCTGTTATTTATGGTTATTTAGGATTGGATTAACCATAAGTGCCAGTGTTTATGCCGTTTGATTGACATTGTATGAAACTCATCCCTCAGTGCATTTCTGAAACAGCTGACTGCGACTTTAAGACACAAGGTGTGTTTGTAAGACTGATGAATCAGCGTTGCATTCAGCAGCCAAACAGATGTTGTTCCCCTCCTGTTAGCAGAGAAATGCCTATGGTGTCCTGCACGGGACATTTGGCACCCTGATGTCTGTCATTATTCATCGTAAGAGGGTTTCCAATAACAAGGGCAGGCAGGGGGCATTTTTTGAGCATATTATCCACAGAGAGATGCGTACATAATACATGGCGCTGCCATAGGGCACGCAAGGCAGAAAGTGGCCCTTGCTCAGCGTGATCTTGCCTGGATAGTTGAACTGAAGCTCGGGGGAAAAGAGGGAGAGACTGAGCAAGAGTCCTTGGAAAGAATCTGGTCATCAAGTGTTGGGATGCTGATACATAGGTTTTAGCAAGGGCTGTGGGTGTTATGTTGATATACAGAGCTTTCAAAGTTGTGACGTTTTATATTATTGCTCTGTGTGGCCTCAGAGAGAAAAGATGTAAAGAAACTCCCTTTTCCTACAAAAAATAATTTAAATCAGTTTTTTTTTTTAGCTGGTTGCTCAGAAAGAGCCAACCGCTGCCTGTGCCGTCTCCACAGCTGTACTCTGTAGCAGAAGCAGCAGGCACTCACTGCAAAGTACGCAGGGACATTTTGACTTCATACTTTCTATCATATGATATTGAGGGTAGCTGTATTAATGCGGGGAAAATGGAGCAATGTACGAAAAATGTAAGACAGATTGAAAGCATCAGCTCTTTAACAGAGGAGTCCTCGCATGGGAATATGTAAATAGTTTCACTTAAGTGCTTGAAGTAAAAGAGACGAGAGTGAGAGTGCTATTAGCAGGGATTAGATGCATGCTGGTAAAAGCTCTGCACCTAAGGAAAATACTTTCTCCATCAACGTCACCTGTCATTTAATGATACGAAAAAGCCATCTGTTATCAAAAGTGGACAGAATAAACATAACTTAATTTTATGAAGTTGACTATTTAAAATCTAGCTCTATAGCTGTGATGCACTTTAAAGTCACTACTGCAGAACTTAAAATAACAACTATGCTGCTGTGAGTCCTCTAGTGCAATTTTTCTTTAAACACTGTATTTGAGATGACAGTGAAAAGATTTTAATTCCGTGTGGTGGATTACAGATGGGGCCAGTTTTAACATGCTAATCAGTACCATCATCTTCTTTTGCACCCTCTCTTCATTATTCTTACCTTCTTTTTCCTCATCCTCCCTCTTTGTCAGGGCTGTGATGAATCTGCTCAGCGTGCGTGGCTTCCTGGTGTTGTCCAATAAAAGCATCTGAAAAAAGAAAACGCATCCAGATGTTTCATTCGGAAATGTCTGAACCACTGAAATGTCTTATTTCCATTTCTACATCAGTAAATATGGACGTTTTTTGTCATTCTCCTTCACCTCAGCACTAACCTTTGTGCGGTAACAGTGTATGTAGTTCTCTGGGTTATCCAATAACTCCTCTGTCCACTGGCTCAGCAGAATTTCCCACCTCTATCTTAGGGGTGGGGGAAAAAATTGATAAAGCATAGTATCGCAATATTTTCTGTGGCAATACTGTATCGATACACGGACGCCAAGTATCAATCTATTATTATATATGTGTTGGTCAGTTTGTCTGCTTGACAATACCATTTTGCAGCAATAAAATCAAAGTGAGATGAACAAACACAGAAGTGTATCTTTTTAGATATAACAGATGTTGACAGTTTCCTTTTTGGGGACATCATTTGAAATTTGGAAATATTTGAAGTTGGAAAAAAGGTAATAAATTGCAATATATCGCAGAATATTGCAATATGTTTAAAATCGCAGTAATATCGTATTGTGATATAAGTATCGTGATATCGTATCGTGAGGCCTCTGGTAATTCCCACCCCTACTCTATCTTGTATCTCAGTTTGACCTGCTAGAGGTGTTGGCAGTCCAGAAACTGGGCCGTATGTGTAAGCTATGGCCCTAAGGAGGGAGCGCCTCTTGTCGTACTGTGAAAGGTCTTTCTGCTCATCTGATTTTCATTGTGACTCAGGACAGCCTTGATCCTGCTCTTCTGAGCAATCCTTCTGCTGAGACATCTCGGAAATTTCCACAGTTTCTTTTTGGAAGGAGTTTTTCCAACTCCTCTGCCTTGAGCTAAACCTTCATCTCAAGGCTCTTCTGCTCTCTGAGCAGTACAAGTTTTTCTACTCCCCAGGTCATTCCTGGGATCTGTATAGTCAATACTATAACTCACATGTATTTTACTCCATCAGAAAATTGATGTTGGAGCATCCTTGAACACAGCATCAGGTAGAGTCCTAGCTTGCACTTATTTTTGGTTGGTGGATTACAGATGGAAGCATCGGTTTGTGTGCTGGTTTAAGTGTTTAAATGCTGCCAGACCTTTAGCTTGGCAGTCCGGATCCTTCTGGACCTTCTCAAGGAGTTCCAGAATAATGTTTTAGTGAATCTTTGCAGCCTGAGCCAAGGATCTGCTTAGGGTCTGCTCTGACCTCTAACTGGAATCAGCATTTCTCTAAAGACCAACATAACTCAACTCTCCCTGTCCTCATCCGCCATGTTTCAATACCTTAAATTTACATTTTTCTGTTATAATTGCTCTTTGTTCTGACATTACGCGGTTTATTAGCCAACATACTGTACTGAGGTATGAAAAATAAAACAGACTTGAGTTTTTGCACGTGATACTCTACTCTCAGCGTTTCAACATTAAATTTAAACCATTTAGTGCACACTGGGGTAATAATATTTTGTCCAGGCAAATAGTTGTTTCAGTCTTTGGGATACGTTCTGTCCCAGTTCACCACATCAACACAAACACACATTCTCCAAAGTCTACTTCACCTATTATTGAAGTAATTGTTGGGACCCACAAAGTGTCAACAGAATAACTTATTAGCTTTCACTCCAACTCCAACACTTTCGGTCCAGCTGCCTGATAATGTTATGCATGCAAAGCTAAATGTAGCATTAGTGGAGCCCTAGAGAGCAGGGTTTGACATTGATGACTTTGTTAAGGGGAACATATGTTTGAACAGATCGCCCCCTCTATAAATATAGGCTGCATTCAATCCCCATGGCCTGAAGGCTGCCGGCAATGTATGTCTGTATGACATTATACAGAAAAAGATAGCAAGGGGTGGTGGAAAGTGTGCATGTGAGGGAGAAGGGCACAATGTGGGGAGAGAGGGCAAATATTTTTCTTTATTTTTTTTAAACATTTTCGCTCAAGTGGAAAACTATTGTGTGGTACATTTCACATTATTCTAAATTGAGCTCATATCTACACACCTGTGACCTTCCTACAACAATACCCCAAGCAGAATGACTTTGACTGTCTCACAGGTTCTTGTTTACTTGACCCTTTTCTAATTAAAAACCTCATTGACATAAAATCTTTGCTTTGAAGGACTATTGATTATTGAATACAAAAGGGATATTTGGAGCCACATGTGCAAATTAGCTGTTGATCTAACCTTGGCACATTTACAAAGGATTTTTTTTTTAAAATGTCAATGTTGATTAATGTGCACTGTCGCCAATACATAAACAAATTATTGATTAGCACATGGATATCAGAAGGTACCTGGGGCATGTATACAATAACCTATTGGTTAGCAGTACAGATGCAACACACACACACACACACACACACACACACACACACACACACACACACACACACACACACACACGGAGTATGCTGATTATGGTCTTACAAAGGATTCTTCTCATTCCCAGTCATTAGCACCATGTTTTTCTCTCCTGTATGGTAGTGTTGGTTTGTAAGTGGTGGGTAACTGTAGACCATGTTCTAGTGTGAGCAGATGGTGAGCATTGAAGTGCCTGTTGACAGGTAGCCTATAGCTTGTTGTCTGAGCTGGCGTTATCACACACACACACACACACACACACACACACACACACACACACACACACACACACACACACACACACACACACACACACAGCGAGGCACACGCAAAAATACCAGGATGCAGGCAGGAAAACACACACCTACAGTATGCACACACTGCAGCAGTTTTGAGCCCTAATTGGTACCCAGAAGGGTTTGATGGAAAGATAGTGAGAGAGAGAGTGGGGGAGAGAGAGAGACTGGTATGAAAGAGGAAATGAACATCAAAAAATGCAGACCAGCTGGTCAACTATTTACCTCCAAAGCACTGAAGGAAAGAATTCACAGAAAATGTAGAATTGTATTGAATGAAAAATTGACAAAATAAAATGAATGATGTAAGCAAACGTGAATTGCTCTGTGAAGTCTTAGTCTGTGCCCCTGAGATATTAAGATGACACCAACAGAGGCCTTTTAGTTGAAGACAGCTGTCAGGGAATCACAGGATACCTGACTGTCTGTTACTCTGTCTAAACTTCTTTTGTAAATGTCTTCTTTAAAGCAATAACTCACAAATTCATTGTTAATTTAATTTTGTGACATCCTTGGTGATAATTGGATATTGCTGTGATATGTGTTCCTGTGAAGGCACTTGTCAGTCAGTACTAGGGACAGTACTATAGTGTCTTTTTTCAGTAGGGGTCACTGTTTTCTGTGCGGCAGTTACTGTTTGCAGTTACTCTCTGTAAAAAAGTTACTGTGAAAAAAGTCTACACACTTCAGCTACTGACGACAGTGTTTGTTGCTGGCAATCAGTCTTCAGTGGTTGTCTCCCTCCCAGTGTTTTCACAAGATGAAGTTGAATTTCCCCTTTCATGTCAATATTAGCCTTGTGAATAGTTCCTACAACAGAACTTATTCTGATGGTGTGCAGGTGAATTCCATTAAATCAATCACTCAATACAACCAAAGTACAGTCAAAAGATGGCTCATTCTTCCTCACTCTGCAGCTGGATAGCTGACTGCTTAGTAACATTGCTATTAATGGTGCTGGAAGCTGTTTTGCAACAATAATGATGAAGGAGCTGAACGTAGACTTGTAGGAGTTTAGACTGTCCAGCATAACAATGGCTAAGATTCATGTGATAAGTTGTTGTTGCCTAATAAATAATGATATCAATAATAATTTCATCATGGCAGTAATAGATAATGGATATTCATTTAGCTTAGAGTTGACAAAAATTATCCTATCTTTGGGCGTCCTTTAGTCACAAGGTTGGCGGATCGATCCCCGGCTCCTCCTGTCAGCATATCGAGGTGTCCTTGAGCAAGACGCTGAACTGTATGAATGTGTGTGTGAATGGGTGAAATGAAAGGCAAATTGTAAAGCACTTTGTCCTGTAAGGTAGAAAGGTGCTGTATAAATGCAGTCCGTTTACCATTTACATCAAGGTCCATGTACTAGCTTTTTCCGGAGCCGGAAATAAATAAGAAAAGAAATGGCTGTCAAACTACTTTCCAAGGTCAAGAGTGAACTTTAATACTCATCCCCGGGAACATTTTCAGTTTTTCAGAAAGGCAATAAAAGAAACACTGAGAGAACCAATTGAGATAGATGCTAGTAGTTCGACTGAATGATAGGAGGCAGGACAACAGAGCTGGATGATTCACATTACTTAGAATTCCTTTAAAAGGGTACCAGCAATTGCACTCCACAGGACTACACCAGTCCCCTTTCTACAGAAGAGGTTGTGGCGTTTCTCTGATGATGATTATATTACATTTCATGTGATTTCTGTATTTTTAGTTTAGCAGGTTATACAGGTAGAACCTTGAGTGAATATACTACATACGCAGCCATGTGACTATTTAATCAGGTACTCTCATTGGGATCAAGATCTCTTTTTATCAAGATAAAAAAAACCTTTAGCATAGCCAGACAAAACTGAAGGACAAATACATACAACAAACATGACCAGACAAACAAAAGCGCATACAGCATCAGAGACCATCACAGACATCACTAAATAGTGAGTAATACTAAATGTGAGACTACTTCTAATTAAGCTGATATGAGAAGGGCAGATAAAGTTTCTCAAGTGCTTGACTTCTCAGTAACAGCAGCATGAGGTTTAAGCGTTAGGCTGACCTCTGCTTTTGTGTTTACAGCTCAGAATGACTCGTCTGACAAGCACTAACATCTCCACAGCTGATGCTTTCTGTTTTCTGCTGACCGAGCCCCACAGTTTTTGTGGCAGACTGGAACGATCTATTTGACTTTGACCCCTGCCAGGTTGCCCTTTGTTTGACTTTACAGTGTGTTTGTGTTTTTGTGCAAGCATATTATGTATGCGCGTGTGTGTGTGTGTGTTTATGTATGAGTGCATGGTGTGTGTGTGTGTTTATGTATGAGTGCATGGCCAGCATGATGCTTTGTGTGTGTGTTGACCTTGGAGACCCTCCAGGACACTTAACACTGCCCCCAGTGGCCATTTACACAGATGATGCTTCTCCATGCACCATTTGGCCTGCGACCACTGCTCACACACACACACACCCACACACAAATGTGTGTGTCCTGGAGGGACTATGGGGTCGTTATCCTACTAATGGGGCCATATGGTCACAACACAAACACAAACTGTTCCTTCTCTCTGCCTGTAATAAGGTCATGAAGATGCTGATCTCATTCAGATGGAGAAACCAGCAGAAGCGAATGTGCCAGAAGATGTAGATTGAACTCACAGGGAGGGAGGTCAATAACTTGCAGCATCTCCCATCCACAGATTTCAGTTATATTACAGAAATATGTGTGGTACTGTGCTAATCAGTGCACGATTACCTGATGGTTATGACGTGTTTCTGGTCACGTACAGTATCTGCTCCAAATAATCTTTGGTATTTTCATATACAATACTATAACCTTATGTTTAGCTAGAAATAATGCAATTCTATCTGCGTCAAGAAAACTTTGCTTACAAAGCATAGACTGTAAATGGTACAAGACAAAATAAGTATAATATAACTTGCACAGAAAGCGACTATAGCTGTGTCCTTAATCTACAACCAAGAATACAATGCCAAATGGCCACACTATTTCATAAATAGAAAGTGGTGTCGAGGTAACTCCAGACAGATCGCTGGAAAACAAAACATAAGTATTAACTTTTTTATAAAAAATAAAAGTGTAATTGGCAGTGGCATTCTGAAGTTGCTGTTTGATGAAATCTGTCATGGCACATATCACATCAGTTTGTTAGAACAAAACAGTAAACTAACATTTATTTAGCAGCAGTGCAAGAAACCAGGAAGGGACTTGGCCAGCAGCAGCTCCAAGCACACCAGGTAGCAAGAGTTTGGAGGGAAGCTGCAAAGAAAAGGGTGGTCAGTTTCCACCTGGTCATCAGAAGCAGCATTACAACATTTCTGCAGATACTAAACCATGGGGAACTATTTGAGAAAGTCCGGAAAATAACTTTTCATCATGACTTTGCAGTATTTCAGAATAGGACAGAGAATTATGTGGGACCCAGGTCTGATCGAAAAAAGTTAGTTTACCAATGATCTATTGCACTTTTGTCTCATGAAAAATCAAGCTGTAGCAAGAGAATAATGCATTTACCCACCATCAGTAGCTTTTTCTTTTAGAATTTGATAGTCAGCTTGCACACAAAAGGTCAATGAAGAAACTAAGGGTTAAACCTGTATTTCATTACTTGAACTCTGTGCTGTGATTGTTCATAGTGGTAGTGGTTTGTTTGGCCTGTTTGCACTGCTTGGGATGGTATATATGCAGATATTATAAACGTAATTTCTGTTCTGCATTCATCTCTATGTATGTACACTCTTTTTATAAACTGCAGTTTACACGTCAGACCTTGTTGTATTCTGGCGCTCAGTGTTTGGTATTTGATTGGTCTTTGACAGTCTGTTACATGTGTTGAGACCTTTAAAGCACCCATATTATGCTCATTTTCAGGTTCATAATTGTATTTTAAGGTTTACCAGAATAGGTTTACATGGTTTAATTTTCAAAAAACACCATATTTTTGTTGTACTGCACAGCGCTGAGTGAAGTAGTGCTGTCCAAGGTGCTGAAGCAGTGGTGGGCAGCAATATATAGGAGGTCTGTCATCACAACTCTATGTGCAGCAGTTTCACAGTAGTCCTAACATTGGCCATGTTGTGTGACCAATGTGTCATTTGTGTACATTGGCGTTTGAAAGATGCTTACACAGGGAGGGTCTAATGAAAAGATGCAATTTATTGGATCATGGGAAATGTAGGATCCAGCGTTTTTGAAGCTTGACCCATACTGGGGATTAAAAGTCAGGATCTCGGCTTTTGCTGTTTTTAATGCATCTTGCCCTCCAATTTTATGGATGTGCAAAACTACTTTTAAGAGCACCTGTATGCCAGCTCATAAACCGCTATGTGTTAAGGTGCTTCAGGGAGTCTTGAAGATGCCTCTGGTTTGGTGTGAATGGCTCAATGTACAGTTGAGGGTAATGTCAGCCAAATCCTGCGTCACAGATTTAATTTGGATATTTTTGAGGCACTTTTCTGAATTTCATTTACTATTTGTGTTGCTGTAAAACCTGAGATTAACGTCTGGTTTTAACCTCTTTAATTTCACATGTTTAAAGTACTTCCTGCCATATAAATTCTGGAAAATTGTATCTGTGTCATAAATGGTTTCTACACGTGTAGACACCTAGACACATTCCTCTCCATATGTGGGCACAATGTCCTTAAGTATTCTATGATGCAGGACAACCAATAACTTCTGCCTTCATGATGACACATACGGATCCTTCAGTTTTGTTACGATAAATTATCTGTATGCCTCCAGACAGAGGAAGGTAGTGCTTCAGTCTGCTGGGAGTGCAGATTCCTTATGAGATGAGCATCCAAAGTAAATGATAAAATATACAGTAAGTGAACAGAATAACCACCTGAATGAATAATTCATGAGAACGCATCAATCTCTATTACTCTTTGTAGGAGAAGATGGTAGAGATTAAAATGGGAATGTGATACTGGTAAAAATGTTCTTCCTCTCCCTGTAAAGGACTGTAAATATGTCACTGTCATACATGTTGTAGTTTTATTACCTGAAGGATAGTTCACATACTTTAGAAGAGAATCTGCCTGATGTAAAGTAAGTAGTATAGTTTCTAACTCAACCATAGTGTACATTTCTATTATTATTGTGAAGCTTAAAACATTAGTAAAAGTAAATGCTTACCTTGAGATAAGATGATATGACTATAAACATAAATTTCATCTTAAATGTCAGCTTTAGTGCCAAAACTTTCTGCTGGTTAGCTATCCATCAATGCCTGCTATACTGCTTCATTCTCTACTTTCAGTTTCTTGCTGTTTATCCAGATTTTTAATCACTAAATATAAATTGTGGTAGATTTATTTGGAGAGTAAATGAGGCATGAGCAGATGACACACCTGACCACTTGGTGGGGTTGTTAGTCCAGTTATTTTCTGGCAGGTGAAAGGCCAATATAGGAATTTTGTATTTTCCTACCACATAGTAGTTGTCCAGTTTGTGGATATAAAATGGTTGTAGTTAAAGAAGCTGTTACTAAAGTGCTTATTTGAAACGTGACATACATAACTATTTCCTCCAACGCTGGATGGAGTCCAGCTACAGCCAACACGCTGCATTGTTTAGTTACAGCAAATCCCCAGACATGAAAGCCAAATGACATCAGTTTATGTATATTAAGCTTCTGTATCAAAGAAACAGTGACATCCTCTCAGGAATAATTATTTAATAGTGCTTGACACCATCTGTTTCTCGAAAACAAGGTGAGAACATTGAAAAAGGACACCCCAATACATTTAATATCACAGTAATGCAGATTAGCACTGATTAATGTGCGGTGACAGTAGATAATCATGTCAATATTTCTTCATTCAGATTTTGTACTGGTCCAGCCTGGGAACAACAAAGTGACTAATCATAATAATGTTATAGACAGACTTTAATAGATGCATTAGGATTGATATACCCCTGGGGTGAATGGGTTATTGCTCATAAAGCGGAATCATCTGCACTGGCAATTAAATCTGATGGCAATACAGTTTCATTTGAAAGACCTCTAGATAATGCAGGCATAGCGAAAATGGTCAAATACATGGTAATTGCAGCAAATTCAAGAGTTTGAGCAAGAATATGTTAAAGAGATTATCAAAGTGGTGTCTGTGTCTGGAGCAGCAGAGGGATAGAGCTCTGTGACTATTGTGACATTTCATCCATTTTAATTAGATGGACTTTGAAATGAGTGAATAGATTGACCCTGTCCAAGATGCCTTGCACAACACTAAAACAGTTATCTCAAACACACTGTGCTGTATGCTGTGCGCTTAAGAGGCTGGTATTTTATTCAACAAATCCCATGAATAGACCAAAACAATGTGGTAGCCTGTCTCTTAATACTCTGGCTCTCAGCCCCAAACCCATTTGTTCCTACTGAAGACAGTTCTCTTTAAAAACAGGTCACAACTATATACTTTAACTTTAAAAACAGGGTTAATAAATTTCCTAAAAATGCTGGGCACTGTAGTTTGTAGCAAACATCAGTCAAACAGGAGTAAATAGTGTTTCTACTAGAACATGTCTACATGCTTTAATGTTTAATAACACTTTTTGGACACACTCATACTGCCCATTGCTGGTGCACCTGTAATCACCCTCTGTCTGAGACTCTCTGTTGTAGTGCCTGTCTCTTTAAACCTTTAAGTCCGAAAAAGCCCGGTCTGCCCCAATTGGTTAGTGTTTTAGAGTCTTCCGCATCTGTTCTCTCGCCGTTTCTGTACCATCAACATCTGCAACCAATACAGCTTTCACCTTGTGTTAACGTTAGCATGTAACTACATGTAGTAGTATACACTCATCTAAAGGATTATTAGGAACACCCTACTAATATCGTGTTTGACCCCGTTTCGCCTTCATAACTGCCTTAATTCTTCGTTTGATTCAACAAGGTGCTGGAAGCATTCTTTAGAAATGTTGGCCCATATTGATAGGATAGCATCTTGCAGTTGATGGAGATTTGTGGGATACACATCCAGGGCACGAAGCTCCCGTTCCACCACATCCCAAAAATGTTCTATTGGGTTGATATGGTGACTGTGGGGGCCATTTTAGTACAGTGAACTCATTGTCATGTTCAAGAAACCAATTTGAAATGATTCAAGCTTTGTGACATGGTGCATTATCCTGCTGGAAGTAGCCATCAGAGGATGGGTACATGGTGGTCATAAAAGGATGGACATGGTAAGAACAATGCTCAGGTAGGCTGTGGCATTTAAACGATGCCCAATTGGTACTAAGGGGCCTAAAGTGTGCCAAGAAAACATTCCCCACACCATTACACCACCACCACCAGCCTGCCCAGTGGTAACAAGGCATCAAGGAACAGATCCATGTTCTCATTCTGTTTATGCCAAATTCTGACTCTACCATCTGAATGTCTCAACAGAAATCGAGACTCATCAGACCAGGCAACATTTTTACAGTCTTCAACTGTCCAATTTTGGTGAGCTCGTGCAAATTGTGGCCTCATTTTCCTATTTTTAGTGGAGATGAGTGGTACCCGGTGGGGTCTTCTGCTGGTGTAGCCCATCCGCCTCAAGGTTGTTTGTGTTGTGGCTTCACAAATGCTTTGCTGCATACCTCGGTTGTAACGAGTGGTTATTTGAGTCAAAGTTGATCTTCTATCAGCTTGAATCAGTTGGCCCATTCTCCTCTGACCTCTAGCATCAACAAGGCATTTTTGCCCAGAGGACTGCCGCAAACCAGATGTTTTTCCTTTTTCAGACCATTCTTTGTAAACTCTAGAAATGGTTGTGCATGAAAATCACAGTAACTGAGCAGATTGTGAAATACTCAAACCAGCCCGTCTGGCACCAACAACCATGCCACCCTCAAAGTTGCTTAGATCACCTTTCGTTCCCATTCTGACATTAAGTTTGGAGTTCAGGAGATTGTCTAGACCTGGACGACACCCCTAAATGCATTGAAGCAGCTGCCATGTGATTGGTTGATTAGATAATTGCATTAACGTGAAATCTTACAGGTGTTCCTAATAATCCTTTAGGTGAGTGTATGTAATGTAAACACTGCAGTAATGTGCCTGGAGCAGATGACCATATAAAGAAATCCAAGAATAAAACAACTTTTGGAAGCGTAGTGTTCAGAACTGTCTGTGGGGTAACTTTTACATACGTTTAGCTCATTATTGGAAGCTTTGGCCACATTTAATATGAACATCTGACATTGCAACATCATAGATATGACAGAAAATAAGGAAATGTTTAATTGAATTGTTTGTTCAACATCTTAGCATGCTAGCAGGTACACACATCAGACTCATATTTACCTTCACACACATGTACACACCCTAACAAAGGTAACCTCTGTTGTTCCAAGAGACTCTTCCCTATTGGGCCTGGGGAAATAGGGTGTCCCATGACAGTCAGGATACTGGCCCAAAGAGGATGCCTGCTAGCTCAGAGTGTGTATCTGTGTGAGAGGGCAGGAGAAAGGAGAAGATGGACAGGCATAAAGCAAGGGTCATATGTAGAATGTATTGATGTATAATGTGTTTATAATAGAAGTAAATGTTGAATTACAGTACTACTGGCACGTGTATGGGAGTGAGCTCCAGCTGCTGTTTCACGGCAGATTAAAGCCTCCTGTGGTCAATTTGCTCTCCCTAATGTCAGGTCCCCTCCAAAGACTGGAATCACCTGTAGCCTAGCAACCGTGGCCACAGCTAAGAGAAGCGAAGCCATGCATGCTAAATTTCACCTGCTTAGGTGTGTGCGTTTGTGCGTGTGCACGCTCTTATATATTCTGTAGGAGGGTATGTCTGTGTGCTTCTAATCAGTGCTGTGTGTGTCTCTGTGTGCTACTTTTCAACCATGTAGATGCTTAAGTATGTTTGTGAGATAAATGGCCATATTTAGCCAAACAAAGATTTATGATTTTCTTCCCCCTTTTGCACTTTAACCCCCAACCCTATCCCCTTTTCCTGTTATTTCAACTCCACTCACTCTCTTACCTCATTCCTACAATGTCCACATCCAGCGTGGCTCTAATCCTCTGATCTGCTTTTTGGGACTGAGTGCGTAGCCTACCTTAGCCTGATTTCATAGAATGGACTGCTGGATAGCTTGAGGCAAAATGTTGATACATATTCCCCTGATTGCACAGTGAATCAGGAATGAGAGAGAGAGAGAGCGCAGGGGAGTGAGAGATTTAGCATCACAACCACAAACCAGCTGGTCACCCACATATAAAGCAGATGGGATGTCTTATTTCAAGCAGAATTTGCTCAAACATTGAAGACCTTCCTGTAAATCTCTTATCATTAAGAAGCACAGAGAAAGAGAAGAAAAGGCATAAATCAGGTATAACACCAAAAAAACAGGTTGGTGTGCTTATGTGCACAATACAATAACCTCATGTTTATAGCTTTTTCTGTTAAAGGGATATTTCACCGCTGGAAAGCTGAATATATCTTTAAATTGGGTCACTTATGTAGTATAAATAAAGTAGAAATTGGTGCCTTCTAGGCCGAGAAAAGCCAGGAAATGTTTTTGGCTCATGTGGATGAAAGACCCCAAATCCCAGAAAGCACTTGAGCTCTGAGTCCACTCCCAAGCCACGCCTACCGTTTACAGACAGACAGTGAGACGGTCAACTCATTTCAATTGTTTTATTGTCATTTCAACCATATACACGAAACAACGTTTCACCGTGGCTCAAGTGGTTACACAATTCAAATATATAAAAACGACATTATATAAAAACGACATACGAAACACATTATATGCTCCGTAAAGTTCAGCTAACACATACTAGCATTAGCACTTGGTAGGCTGTAAACAGAGTATAAACACAGCCGTAAATTTGCGTGGAATGGAGAATGGTCTCATCTAACAGTCACAAACTCCACCAGCGGTTAGCAGTTAGTTGAATACAATCACCCCATTTCTGCAACAGTCCATGTTAAAAAAAACCCACCTCCACTAGCTAGTCTTACCCGGTGACAGATCAGCACTGTTGTTCAGCCATGTTTCCACAACAACAAAAACACAGTAGTCTCTGAACTTGCGTTTGGAGTTTTGTTGAAGTTGGATGTAGTCCAGTTTGTTGTCCAAAGAGACACTTGCAAGCAGGATTGATGGGACATGTGGCCGGCTAGCGTTAGCTCTATGAGCTAGGAGTATGGACTAGGGACATCCTCCGCGTTTCACCGCTGAGGATACCCCCTTACCGGTTAGCGGCATTGAGCAACACTGCAGGCTGATGTGCTGGTCTCTGTAGCAGGCGAAGCCTGTCAAGTATTCTGGCTAGCGGCACCGCAGGCTGAGGTGCTGGTCTCTGTAGCAGGTGAAGCCTGGCACAGGTGGCTGGCTAGCGTTAGCTTTTCACCTAGCTCCAACTCGTACCCTCGTCCCGCTTTCCCCACAACGCTGAGGATGTCCCCCTACCGGCTAGCGGCATCGAGCATGTGCTGGTCTCCGTAGCAGGTGAAGCCTGGCACAGGTGGCTGGCTAGCGTTAGCTTTCCACCTAGCTCCAACTCCTACCCTCGTCCCGCTTTCCACACACCGCTGAGGATGTTCCCTTACCGGCTAGCAATGTATCCCGGTGGTACATGTGTGCGGTAGTTTGAATGCACATAACTGTTGTTCTAAAATTTCCTTCGGGATGAATAAATCTGTTTCTGCTGAGAAGCTAAGCGATGATTCAAGATGGCTGACACTCGTTTTTACCTCGGCGATCTCCAGAAAAAGCAGACAGTCCAACCCCCTGTGGGCTTTGCGGAAGTACTGGCTGTAGTCCATTGCCTCTGGAAAAATGTATACCGATGACGTAAAACGACGACTTTTGCGTCATCGGTATAAATTTTCCAGACCCACAATACAGAGATCTCTCCTCTCAGGGGGACATGAGGGAGGGAAGCATGGTTGGTCATTCAAAAATACTACTGTGTTTCTGCTGATACAAAGCTTAATGCTAAATCGGTGAAGTATCACTTTAAATATCCCAATAAATGTTTTTTTCTCAATGAAAAATACTTTGGTATCACTATCAAATCTCAGGTGTCATATCGGCACGAGTATCAAAAAGAAATCTAATGATAACTTGCCCTAGTGGGTAAAAAGTTAAAGCAACAAACTAAAAAAACAGATACACATATAGCTACACAATCTGAGACCAGCTGAAGGTTTGCAAATTTGTGTTTGTGAGGGAGTGTGCCTGGCTGCTTGCATGCGTGAGAAGAAAAGCGGAAAGAGAGAATGAGAGAGAGCTGCCGGCAGAGAGACATGAGCCAGCAACAGCAGCACTAGATTACATTAGCAAGGCATGAAGCAGCGAGAAGGTCAGTGAATCAGATACCGGTTCAATATAGCAGCACAACTCGGAGGGCAGGAGCTGAGCTGGTTTCCATCCGAGCGGATTGCTGAGGAAGCCTTGTCTTTGCAAATGTGTTTAAGGAATTTGACCATGCTGAGAGCAGACAGAAGAGCTGACTCCTGAAAATGGCAGCACATCTATTTCATCTGTGAGGGAGGAGGAACTTTGTTGCTGAGTAGATGTGTATTAACAATGCAGAAGGAGAGTTATTTATTTTAAGTCTGCTGTTTTCCACTGGATTTTTACATAAAACAAATGCAAACTGTTGGTTTTACTACATCTACAGTATGTATACTAATCTTTGCAACATCTTGCTGATGTTGTAAGATGCCTATAGCTTTCTTGAAAAAGACAGCTTAAATTTTTTTGCAATACCAAAGGAGTAAATCCTGCACATTTTTGCTGCACTACAATTTGTAAAAATCAATTACCACTACATCTACCCAAGAGCTGTACTGTGAATGAATCTGAATTCTGAGTGGCTATTAAGTCTCTCATAGATCATATTGACTTAGATATGGTCCCTCTAACTTTTAATGGCCGACACTTACAGTAGATAAGTAGTTCAGCACTCTTAGCCCATTATACTGTTAGTGGACACACAGTGCAATCAGGAGGGTCAAAGATTTTAGTGTGCTCCATTAGTGGAGTGCACTACTCGGTTGGATTCTAATTGACCTGCTGTAGAAGGAGTGGACAAGCTAAACCTCTCCCAGTGAAATGTAATAACTACTAACTGTCAAATCTGCCAGTGGGAGGGGGGGTGTATTACACCTATGGCCAGATCTTTACTCACAATGTCCAAATCACTTATAAACTAATAAATTAGATTCATTTGAATATAGAGAAGAATATAAGAAAATATGCTTGCATGGATCACAGTGACACATACAATATATGCATGTTTTAATGAAAAAGAAATTAATGTAAACGATGTGTGTGTATATAATGGGTTCATTTAAAGATCATAAAGATTATTTTACTTGCAGGGATTGAAAGCAGAACGAAAAAAACAAATGGAGAATATATGCAATATTATAATATACCCAAAATCCTACCACTACCAATGAAACATGGCTTTTAGAAAACATTGTACAAAATGAAATGCATAGCTAGTTATTGCTACAAAAATGCCTTTATAGGAAAAGTTAATCTTTCATTCATTTGTGCTCTCTATATGAATGACAGTGGGTACAAGGACTCAGTTGAGAGTTTTTGTGTAAGAACTTTGTGAGTTAAAGGGGCGCTATGCAGTTTTGGCAATTTCTACGCTGTTTTCTCACTTTTTGCTCACAGGTTTCTCTATAGAGCGCCACCTACAGCTTCGGAATAGATATTTGTCAACACTGTTGTAAAAACTCGTTGGTGACTCTCCCTCCTCCCATCTTTTCCCTCTGGTCATGTGCATTTGTTTTCAAAGAAGCTGGCGAACGCAAGGAGCCATGTCCGTTCACTGAGGTTTTTCCCGAAATATTACCCTTCTCTCCCGGGTCCGTAACATTATTCTTTTTTCCTACAATGGCCTTAGAACGCTGTTGGAAGAGAAGCAACTTGCGTTTGCCATCATCAAGCTGACAAGAAACTCTGTGGCAGATAAAGTTTCTGATCAAAGATACTTACAAGTGCAACAGCAAGAACGCCAGGTCAGCATCTTTTGCAGGCTTCCGTTTGTCTCAGTCCTCGCCATTCTGAAAACGCAGGTCCGATGTATACTCGTGTCTGACTCCTCGCTCGGTCAGTCTTCCGTTTCCTCTTTCTCTGTTCCTCCGACAATGCTTTCCTAGCTTTCTGCTTCTTTTTTGCTGGCTCAGTGTATGTGTGCAGTGCCGTGAAGCAATTTGTTACATCGCGAGACCTGATATCACGCGATACTTCCTGACGCTGAGGACGCTGGCCCAGCGGCCAAAAGTTGCAAGGGTGGTTTTTCCGCTCACAGGCGCTAGGGGGAAGCGAGATGGCCACCATTCAACCCAAAAAAAGTCACATAACCATTACAATGACTCCGAAGCTGTTCAGTTAAGGTAAATTAAGCTACAAAAAACTGCATAGTTCCCCTTTAAAGTCTAATCCTTACAGGGGACAAAGTTTGAACTCACTCTTTTTGAAAGGTAACTTGTGCAAACTCTTTTCACCTTGCCAGTATTTTGAGAACCACAAACAAAGTTCCTCGGCAACAGAAATGATGAGAGATGGAAGTCAAAACCTCAGCTCATAATGTCAAAACTACTTGCGTTGCAAGATATCACAGGGGCCCTTTTTTGTTATTTGGGTAACGTGAACATCCACCAGAATTCACTGATAAGCTTCATAATGCCTCTGCAGATTATAAAGTCCTTCAAACTTCAAACTTCTTGGGATGTTGATGCTCATCAAACTATTAAAAGAGCACTCATGTCCTGCAGATCGGAGCACTGTGACCACTCCAATTGGTTTTGTATTTAGTCACATCTTCTTTGTCCTTTTGAAGCAGAGCAGTGAGCCTAAAACCACTTCACTTGAACATTGAAGTTGTAAAGTTTTTTTTTGTTTGTTTTTTTAAACCGCTTGTCTGTGGTTTCCATATATTTGGTCATCGTTCTTTTTAGTAACATTTAACCCACACATTTTAAACAAAGCTTAACAAACAATGGTATTTCTCAAAGCAGGCAGATAAGGTACATTTTGACAAATTATGAAATCAGGTTGCTTAAGTGCATTATTAAGATTATTTAAGCTACGCATCACTATCACTCTACCAATCTTACACACACACGCACACACAAGCTGGATACACAAAGTATGTACATTAGTTTCCTCTTAAGATCATGGCTAATTGTCATCATGCATTTTCATTTATTTGTTAATTCAGAGCCAGGGCTTCCAGATGTGTGGAAGCACTTCACACCTGTAAATGGACAGAATGCCTGCTTTTAGTTATCTCTAGGAGGCATGCAGAGTGGTGAAGACACAGACAGAGGCCAAAAACTCAATGAACTAGCCACGGTCCTATTAGATGATATCTTCTGGAGGGAGAGTCTTAAACTCCAAAATATTTGCAGATGCTACCAAAATGATAGCGTTGCCTTAATGGCCCTTTTGTGTTAATGTGTTTCAATGCACTGCGGAGTACTTTTGATCTATAACGAGTAGAGAGCTATGTTTCACGTTTCATGCTTAAGGTCGTTAATGTATGAAAGGACACACCGGCTACTGCACTGTGGGGATCAAATTTAAGATCTGTGAGAGTTACCTGGGTCACGCTGTCATGTCTCCCCTATTTAGTATATCATCCTGGACTACTCAGTGTCCTTTAAATAGAAACCGTGAACCGCTTTATCTCCTCGGAAAAAAACACTAAGGGGAGTGAAGACTGGACAGGCAGTTCTCATTTTTAAAGAAATAAGCATACGGTAGAAGACTGCCTATTTTTCCTCAAAGTCAATACTGCAGGGAGTAGATGTTTGTCCACCTTTGTCCTAAATATGTGGGGCAAAGTGATTCACTGTGATGAACTTGGTGCTTTTCTATTATTAGTTTTTTCCTTTGTGGGTCCATTCCTTTTGGATTGATCAGCTGAGGGTAGAAGACACATGATCCTTTATGTTGCTAGTTACCACGTTATACACACAGATGTTATGTGCATGTCATGTCATTGTGGATACTCCGGCCAGTCTTGGGTGGTATACGGAGCTGTTGGACAGCATAGGTTTAAGGAGAAGTGGATAAATACATCTTTATATTTCTTCACCAGTGAGTGGATGGGGGTACTGACAGCATGAACATGTCTATCATTTAGAAATTAAATTTCAGTTTTCAGGACCTTTTAGAGCAGGGACGTTTCTAGGACTTGATGAGGTTCAGGGCTTAGCCTGGACCCATTACAATAAACGGAACGCATTGCACGTGGAGCAGATCACAAAAAGGGCGATTGGCTTGCCCAGTTTAATGTATGTTCATTTCAGCTGCCCAGTTTGTGGCCGTTAGTTAAATGGCACAAACATTTGGAATAATCACAGCTGGCCAGGCAACCCAAAGCAAAGGTTTTGTTTCCATTAGTGGGCACCCATGATGCAGGGGGTCTGCAGGTCCTCTCCCAGACGATTTTGAACATTAAACACTTAATTTCCTGCATTCTAGTGAATTTTATGCACCTATTTCTACCTTTTTCTGCATCAATGTATGTTGGAAATGTCTTTATTAAAGATGACAATTCAAAACATAAAACTATAATTCTATATAATGCAGCAATCCTCTAAGGCATTCTGTATTGATTCAACTATTTATTCTCCTGTAGATAAACTTTTTTCATTATCTCTGCTGACTGAGTCAGCACACATACTCTTCCTTCCTCTTTTGCGTCTTTTGTTAGAGAAGTAACGTCTTTAAATGTGCATGTGGCACTTATTCATTTCATGGATACATTAAATCTCTGGACTGTAATATTTTAGATGTGCTTCAGCAAGATTTCTGCCCATGTTCAAAAGGTTCTGCACATCAAAAATATAAATCATCCCATTTGTGTTCTCTGAGAGTTGGAGGAGTCGTAACATTTTTAGAAAAATAAAGTTTTATAACATTACAAGAATAAAGTCACAATATTTCAGGAAAAGATCCACCTGCCCTATAGTCCGCTGTGTATTACTTTATTGGACCGTCTGACAGACACAGAGAGCCCCGTTTGAGACTTTGGTCTCTGGATGACACAAATTTCTTTAAACCAATCACAATCGTCATGGGTGGCGCTAAGCGCCGGACGGAGCCACGGTGCTGCTGCAAAATAGCCTCGGGAAGGAACTTGTTTTGGTGGAACATTCAGGTGGTGTACGTTCAAAAGTTGTTTTAGTCGTGCAACAGAAAACTCAGATTGGACAGATAATCTAGCTAGCTGTCCGAATTTACCCTGCAGAGATCTGAGGAGCAGTTAACCATAGTCCTCATAAATCGACCACAGTTTAAAATTCCAACACAAAGAAAGCGGAAGGTAACGGACATCCGGCCGAAAAGAGGGACATCCGGCAGAATTTCCACCAGCACCGGAACAATCCCGGAAGTGGAACGTCATGGATATACTGTAGATTACCATTATAATGACCTGAAGCTGCACAAAGCATGGAAGCTGCACGGCTCATCTGAAGCCCTGGAAAAATTACCTGCCGATGCCTTAAAGACACAGCATGTTATCTTTCTGTCAGGCCACGTTTTCTCAACAACTTAATGCTCTGAGGTGATAGGGATATATTATTAAAAAGATTTCTGCGCTACTATGAGGGGAAATGATGAAGTATAGGAAATGAGGAATGAAAAAAATGGATGCTCAGCATAGCAGCACCTGAGGTCTAAAGCCAAGGCCTTACAAGTCTGACCAACTTTGATACTGCAAACCAAGCTTTTTATTTTTTTAAGAATGGACTGACTAAAATTATTTGGATTCTGAAATGTTTGAGATTTGTGAGAGGCCGATAGTGGGCCCTGAAACAATTCTGTTATTAAAACACAAATGTCTTTAAGAGTGCAGCTCCAGAGAGTGTGGAATAGACCTGAGCTAAGCTATTCAATGGCATAGAAAATAGAGACTTCTGAAAACTGAGACTATTGTTTCTACTGTCCAAGTTAAATAATCCCATGGAAAGAAATAATTGCGGGACAGTGCCAATCTTTTCCCAAGTGATGATAACACTTTGGAAACCTTTCACAAATTATTTCAAACCCGGCAACACATAATTTTCACCAATGAGATATCAGCCAGGATGTTGACAAGATAATGTACCACCCGTCTTTTGAAGTGAATCGTAAGCACGGCCAACATTGCCTAGCAATAAAAATAGCTGGACAGAAAGGATGTAATACAAAATCTATGTTGAAAATCCATCAGAAGTCACTTGATTTTTACTGTGAATGTACTATAAGTATACAGGAGATGCATTGTCAACATTTTATTTCATTGAAGGTTGTAGGTGGTTTTGCTTCCTTTCCTCCAACAGTTTTTGACAGCTTTTGCCATTTCTGGTCAACTCTATATCACAAGCTGTTGTTCTGTTCTATGGCTCTGTGTTTTGACATACTATTTATATATATTGTAGTTCCTGTCAGTTCACACTTGAACTTTGGATGCTCTTGTCAAGTGAACCGTAAGAAACAAATAAAGGGGAACATTTTTTGATTCTCCTGGGTTATAAATTCAATAGAAACTGAAGTTAAGCTCACAACTACAATAGAGAAACAATCTACCAAGCACCAATACAAATATTCCAAAGATAATAGACAGATTTAATTTATTAGGATCCCCATTAGCTGTAGCTGAAGCAACAGCTATTCTTCCTTGGGTCCACACAAAACACAACACTATACATGACAGTACACAATCACAAACAGATCACACCACCACCACAAAAATAACAACCCCTCAAAACACAATACAACACAGGACCCAGCTCTAGTCAGTAAAAATCAAAAAGTCAAAAACAAAAGAAAAATAACAAAAAGAAACAAAGTACTTCCTCAGAGGTACATAGTTAAAGATGTCTCAACATTGAGCTGTACTATTGACTTGAGCAGACCATGACCCCTTACCTAACTACTACTTAAAACACTGAATACAGGAGTACTCATCATACAGAGTGGTCAACCCCAAGGTTATAGACACTATACTGCTGCCTGCACTACAATTAGTGATGCATCAATGTATTCATCACCCCGATGTTGCAGCTTAGGAAATTTGGGGCCAATCT